>NC_083340.1:9616642-9916642 GCF_019175385.1 Lycium barbarum
AGCTATTTTTTTATTTTTATTTTTGGATAAATTACCAAATACCCCACCTTAATCTTTAAAAATGCAAACTTTAACCCCAACCCACAAAATCTCAGATTAGTAAACACACAACACAACCAAGAACCCAAAAAAAAAAAAAAACACAATCCCTACAAACCCAAAACACAAAATTAACCAAAAAAAATAAAACCTTTCTTTCTTTCACGACTAGATGAAGAACCAGCAACAAAATCCTCAGAAGCATAACCATCAGCACCACCACCACCAACAGCAATATGATCAGGTGTATCACCAGGTGAATCATGAACAACACCATTTAAAGGTGTATTACCACTACTACTAGTAGCAAAATGGGTTAAATTACCCATACTTGCACTTTTTCTAATCAACCCATCAGTTAATCTTACACCAAATAACTTTACACCTCTGTTAGGACATGTTCTTGAGTTATGCCCGTTAGTACTACAATGTGAACACCTTCGGGTCATGGTTAAATAACCCGATCCAATCAAATCACAAACAAAAAAACAAGATCCAAATCCAAAAATGGGGTTTGGGTCTTTTTTACATGATCCAAGAAAAGAACAATAGCTAACTAATTTTGGGGTTCTTGATTTTGGGATAAGGTGTTATATGTGATTTATTTTTATTTTTTTTGTTGCTATAATCGAAGATATAGATATATATATAGTGAGAGAAAGTTGAAATTTTTTGAGAGAAAGGGAGGATGGACAGGACAATATAAAGAAAAATGTATTTAGGTTTATTTAAGGTAGAGATAAGAAAGGAAAGAAACCACTTGGTGTGTAAGGCTGAGGTGGCAATGTGGTAATTATGTGAGGTAGGTGGCTTCATTTTTGGGTTTTGTAGATTTTAGATAATGTAGTTTAATTTTTTATTCCATCTAGTGGAGACACATGTTTTTGAGAAAAATCTACCATTTTTAGATTTAAATCCAGATATTTTTATTTGTTTTTTTATTTTAATAAAGCCTTCTACTTTTCATATCATTAATTTATGACTTATTTTATGATTTGAATTTGTGATGTCTTGCACACTGAATTGTTCTTGGGGACTCTTTGATGATGTGTTTACAAATCAAATCTAATAGATATGTTTGCACCAAAAATAAAAATTCTATATATGAAATAGAATCTGATTGCTTAAGTGAGATTATTAAATACTAAATTCCTTCATAATTATGTTTATTCCTTAAATGTGTGGTTGGTTTTAAAAGGCACTTTCACACATAAGTCAAACAATTTTTTTGGTTATAAAAATGATTTATTCAAAAAAAAAATAACTTACTTATATGGGTAAATAAAGCAAAGCTAAACCAGATGAATGCGTTTGGTATGCTTTTTTCATAAAAAAAAAAAAAAGACTATTTTCCTTGATGAAATCATTTTACGGTGTTTGATTGCTTAAATTTCTTTAAAAAAAAAAAACCTAATTGCCATATTTTACACAAATGGGGTAAATATCACCGTATAAAATACATTTATACTCAGTCAAGTGGTTGTAAATGATTTAGCAAATAACTTTACAAGTAAAATATCTTAGGTTATATCAATAGAATCCCAAAGATGAGTTTGCAATGTTAATTTTCTTAGCATCTATACATTGTACCTCCTAAATAGTACCCTCAAATTTCTAAAGTTAGACCGACAAATAATCATTTTGGGAAGTTCAAGATATCATTATGAAATTGATTTCCTTAGAATGATTATGAGTCGATAATTATGTGCCGTATTTGACGTAAATATTCTTTCGTTCACAACATGTCCTAGCTAGGAAGAAAAACAAGTCAATTTGAATACCAAAATTCCCTACCTCATTAGAAATCCACGACAAGCAAAACAATAATAATGCAAAAACGTGTGGAATATTTGAAGGTTTACGGTGTGTTTGGCAGGAAGGATAATGTTTATTTACAAAAAAATTGAAAAATAATTTTTTGAAAAGTAAGCTATTAATGTTTGATACTTGCACAAGAAAAATTGTACTAAAAATATTTATATATAACATAAATAAATACTTGGGATTGGAGGGCGGTGGGTGGAGATAGGGGGGTGGGTGGAGATATGGGGGTGGGAGTTAGGGTCGTATGTGTTGAAGGATGGGGAGAAACGATTAGCGTGGATGCTACTTACAGACTTGTTTTCTCCATATTTGGAAATTTTTAAATATATAATTCACTTTTTTAGAGAAAATATTTTTAAATTTTTTGACCGATCAAAATATAAAATAAGATTGAATTTTGTTTGGAAAGTACATTTCTTCCTACCAAACACACCCTTAAGCTTTTTTTTTACTTTTCTGTCAAGGCAAAGAAACTACTAGAATACTAGTAGGTCAAACACGTCTAAAGAAGTAGTAGCAGGAGAAGAATTGATCAATAATGACAGCCAAAGTTTGTGGAAATTACGTTTTGAGACTAGTCAAAAGGAAACTTTATTTGCTTTTACTACTTGAGCGAAAAGACAAAAACACAAATAAAAACAATAGCGTATATCTTTATCTAGTCTCTTTAATTAATGAGAGGTGGATTTGATAGTGCATGTATTTTCAATACAATAATGATAGAAGAACAAGCTAAGGATGTCCCTCAATAATAGAGAGACAATCTGATTTGTTTTGAGAGATTGAGCCCCAAAAAAGAACTGACCCAGTTTGATTTTTGGTACTCCTGCAATTGTGGATCACGTGATTGTTTATGGGGTTTTGAAGAATTAATTGTTTTTTTTAAGACATTGACATTTGCAATTTACTGTCTGAATTAATTTAAAATCCCAGTCCAAAAAAATTAATTCAAAATCATGGCAAATGATTCACTGGATATAATATCTTTTACAAAAAGATTCTTTTTAATATTATTTTTTGTTCTTAAATTACTGGTATATTTCGATATTGGTCTTTGTGATATCTGATGAAACAAATTTAACTTTTAATTAATTAAAATATGCTTTTAATCCTTTTAGCTGAGAATTATATTGTATTTGGACTACTTTTAAGATTATATTACTGTCAAATATGGAGTAACATTACAAGCTTAACATAACGCACGGATAATTAAGTAGTGAAACGACTAATATTTATGATAAATCTGTGAATATTCACAAGCAAATGGATTAAAAATGCACATTTTAGCTAATTAAAGATTAAATGTGCTTAACTAAATATCACAAGGATGAAAATTAAAATTTATTAATAATTGTGGGATCAAGGTGTTATTAACCCTTTTCAAAACTCAAATCGGAGATTTTTAGTTAAAAATAGAGGAATTTCAACTGTCACACCTTTTTGAAGATATTTTGTGGTAGCAAAAGCATTTCTTATATTTTCTTCGGAAGTTCTACTCAATTTAAAGGTTCTTTTTCAGATTTTTTTAAAAACAGTTCCAAACGAAAAAATGACAAACCTTTTTAAAGGACTTTGTTTTGAAGTACGATTTCTAGTGCATTCTGGAGTATAACAAGACGAAGAGATTGGATGGGGGATTATTCAATCAATAAGAAAATATTGGAATCAAATTCTTGTGCTTCTTGTGTATTTTTCAGCAAACTTCTCACTGTCATACGTACATTAAGATGATGACCACTACAATATGTTTTGTCTACTGTGTTTCGGTTATCGCACTATCTCGTTTTTCTTATTAGTTGTCATGTTTTCTTTACTGTTTTTTTTTTTTCATAATTGCTTTGACTTACCGTACTTGAGCCACGGAGCTTTCAGAAACAACCTCTCAATTTCCACGAGGCAGGGTAGACCTTTGTACACTCCACCCAGACTCCACTTGTGATACACTGGGTATTTCATTGTTGTTGTAGTTAATTCTTCAATTTTCTTTTGATACCTGCAAATCATTTCCAAGTTTTATTTCGCTTCCAGGTTATTTTGCAAAAACAGATGTTGCATCTAGTTTAAAAGCTTCAAGCTAAAAATTAATTAAGGGAACTCGAAGACTAAATGGACTGTAATTAATTCTAACATCAACGTCCTATTTAAGTGATCATTAATAAATACGATGAACAAATAAAGAGATGATTTAAGCATATATCGATCAAGTAAAAAATTATTAGTACATTTTTTATCGCAATATTAGTTACAGTAGGTTATGTTAGTAATTTTTATTTTATGGACTCACATATGAATATATCTATACATAGATATGATATCATTAAATGAGCCCGTTTTATGATCTAATAAGTTATTAAAAGTATTTGGGCCTAAAAAGTAAATATGCATTGGGGTTAATCTTATTAAGTAAAAATTCATTGGCCTTTTCTAGTGTCGGAAACTTATTGAAAAGGTATTCTTACCATTCTTCTAGAATTATATCTCTGTCTGATGATTTACTTGCGATTTCGTGTACTGTATAAAATTATCCAACAGGTTACTATTCTATTTTCGAATTTCCCGACTTAAATCAAGCATTATTATAAAAAATCACGTCTTGTATCATAAGTAAAATTTACAATGCAATATCAGTTCTCAAAATTCATTAAAGAAGAAGAAGAGAAGAGATTCGTTTTGATTTATCCATTACCTAATCCACATAAAATGGAATGTGATAATGGAAAACTTTTCTAGCCGAAAAAAGGGATATGGTTTATCCTTTACCTTCAGTCAGATAATCAGTCACGTAACTACTGTTGCGGTGCTTTTGTATGGTTTAAAAAAGGAAAAGACAAAAAGAGTATGGACAAAGAAATAACTTCTAATTTCTCAAACAAGAAAAATACCAACGAAGGAACAAACATTAATCATGTTGCATTTGGATTTGCTTTTCTCTTCCTTAAAAAAAAAAAAAATCGCTTGGTTAATTTTGAGCAATAAAAATTGTCAGGAGCTCATCTAAACCCATAACATTCGACATATGTAAGATCCTATTAAAATAATAGAAAATTTAAACCAAAACCATAGTTTAACAGTACAATGTGTATTATATTAAGAATTTGTATATAGTAGAAATATCTCCGCTACTAATAGAGGAGGATTCAAAATTTAAAGTTTATGGATTCTTACAATAGCTACACAATGACCTCAGATTAATAATATAATAATAATTGAATTCAATGTCAAATATTTATAGATAAGATAATAGCACTTTTAGACCTTCATTTTTTTTGATAACTTTGAATTTTAATCCTTCTGATATCAACTTTTAATTATTTGAAATATGCTCTTTTGATCTCTCTATGTTGGAAATACATTACAATGTGTTGGTGATAATACAATGAAATTACAATTACAATTGAAAAAATAAAATGAAGAAATAAAATTATCTTTGGCTGAGGCGCGAATATTTCGCTCTCTTTAAGGAGATTCAAGTCCACTGCAGCAAATCTACTGGTCCAGCAATAATCTTTCTGACTTGTCCCCTCCAGGATACAACAGCCCGATCACGTCGTACAACTCAACAAACTCTAGACAAGATGTTGAGTCCAAAGCTCCACCAAAAAGAAGAACACCTTCCTTCAACTAATAAACTTTTTTTTATATTCCTCACTTTTCAAGAACTCTCCAAAGTATATATTTTTCTCTACCCATAAGGTAAGGATGACAAACTATTTATAGTTAAAAAATTCATCCTTGAATTAATTGGATGAAAAGAGTGGATAAAAGGAATAATAAAGTGGTGTAATATGAAGAATAATGGGTAGAAGGTTACAAATGTTACAAAAGAATACATAATGGTCACTAAGAACGTGCGAAATTAAGAGACCGTTTCGGTCTTATTATACCTCCAACGGAAAATGAGTTACTGCCACGTAACAATGAATAAGAAATGCACCATTATGGATACTTTAATATGAGGCAAAGAACGGACACATCAATTGCCACTATGAATTGGATAATGAATCAAGAGAAAGACACTTTAATACAATTTATTTTAATATTAAAATGCTTAATTTGACCATCACAATGAGCCTATTTTTAGAAGTCTATTACCTTCGCAAGTCACATTTGGATTAATAATACGACTTTAACATACTGTGTGGTTAAATTAAATGATTGAACGATTAATACTTCAGAAAATTTTAGACTATTCACAAGCCAAGGGATTAGAATAAAAAAAAAACCCATAAGGGATTAACGGTGAACATTTCAAATAATTGAAGGTCAAATTTGCTTAATCGGATATCATAAGAACTAAAATTTATTAATGTTCGAGACTAAAAGTACGATCAACTTTTATAAATATATATAGAGTAATTTGGGCAAAAAACTTGTAAATATATATTAACCAATAATCAACTTTCTAAATCCGCCCCTAGCTTCTAGTCCCTAGTCGTAATATGCTTAATTTTGACTTAAATCCCAACTTATTTTCATTCTAAAGTTTAATGCATTTACGATCCCCGAATGATACCATTCTTTCAGGGTAAGATTAACATTAGTTATAGTCCAACAAGTAATGAATAAATGGGAAACATTTTACTACACAAGATAGGAATATGCTTCATTCATCCAGCATATTTAGCATTGTTTAAGCAAGAAATAAAACCATGTTAGGGTACATCATTTAGATGATTAGACAACGAAAAGTGATTTAACCCATCGTGCTTTGCCGTACAAATGTAGGTGCACTTTCTTAATTAAGTATAATCAATCACTTCCTTTTATAGAGCCCGTTTGGATTGGCTTATAAGTTGACTTATAAGTTATTTTCAGCTTTTTTGAGTATTTGGCTGACCAGCTTAAAGTCATTTTGTGCTTAAAATAAATTCAAAAAAATAATTTAGCCCATTTGACTTAACTTATCTAAAGCAGCTTATAAGCTGAAAACAACTTATAAGCCAAAAAAATAAGTTAGACTACCTCAACTTATTTTTTTTAGCTTATAAGCTGCATGCAAACAGCTTATAGGCATAAGCCCATCCAAACAGGCTCATAATCTTATTCTTAGGGAAAAGAAGGAAATGCGGGCAGAGGAGTGTGAACCTACACTTCACATCCGCATCCACATCCACATCCACCTTCACAAATGAGCAAATTGCAAAGGGAAATTTACATGGTGTAGCTAATATTAAACCTTATTTTTATCTAGTAGCTATACAAAAACAACAACAACAACCCAGTGAAATCCCACATCGTGGGGTCTGGGGAGGGTAGAGTGTACGCAGACCTTACTCCTACCAAGGTAGGACGGCTGTTTCCGAAAGACCCTCGGCTCAATAAAAGCATAAAAAGAAGTCAGATAAGGTTAAGAGATTAGAGATTCAAAGCGATATGGAAATGAAATAATGCAAGCGGCACAGGAAATAACAGATAATAGCAGAAATCGGAGCACAAAAAACTATATTGCAATAGTAGCTATACTTTAATTAATTTACACCTCATAGCTAAAGGGTGTATATCAATTACACTCCATAACTAAAACATACAAAATAGGTTAAAATAAAAAAGCAACCCTTGTATCCACATTTTTCTCTCTCCTCCCTCCCTTCAAGTCGTCTTTTCCGATGCAAGTAAACATTAGTGAAATTTGAATCATCGCTTAGCAAAAAAATCTAAGAATCAGATTCACAAGACTAAAAATTGCAATGGAATTACATTGTAGGACAAAAAATTTCAAAGATGTTGTGTTGTTGTTATTGTTCGCCGGTGTTGATGACGATGGCGATGACGGCGAACGTTGGACTGCATATCCACTGTTGATGACGATGACAGCGGTTAGATCTGTGTATTCATCAGATCTGGCCGCCGGTGGCTTTTTCGGTCAGATTCCGATGCCGGATTTGAAAAATCGTGCAACGACGTAGATACAAAAATCAACGAACACACAGATCTGAGCTTTTTATTTTTTTTTATTTCAAATTGGAGTGTATACATATAGTGTATACAGTGTTTTATCGCATGTATTTCAAAGGAGATATTTTTATATACAAAATGAATACAGTAAATTTGAAGTGTATACAACTGAATACAGTGAATTTTATTTTTTGTATTCAGTAATTGAGTGTATTCGTTAATTTTTTTGGGAAAATTCAACTCAATTGTGCAAGCTGAATATATTTTTTTTGTATTTATGTTGTTTGAATACCACTGATTTTCAAATACAATAAAGTGAATACAATGTAAAAGTAGCTATGAATGAATACAACTGAGTTGAATGCAATTGACGTGAATACAACTGAGTTGAATACATATGACTTGAATACAATGAAAAGAATTTTTGAAAAAATTTTATTCGCTGTATTCATGAATACAGCTAGGTCGTTTTATGAATACAGCGAGCCATTTTTTGAATACAGCGGGGAAACTGTAGCTATGCAATGTAAATATTGAAACTATAGCTATGACAAATTTTAAACCCTCAAAGTGTAGTCATTTATGTAAAATTCCCAATTGCAAATGAGATTCTAAGTTATGTTAAAAGTACTATGTAAGGCATAAATTTGTTATTCTTAACTTAGGCCCATCCACCAATATTTCGTTATTTTTATTTTGTAACAACATATGTATGTGCCTAATTTATCCTCTCATAAAGCTGTGGAAGTTTTATTAATCCACATTTCAAGCTAGACACAACAGATTTGACAGAAACAATTGTACATGCCACGTATACGTGTGTGTGATTGAAAAAAATTGACAAATTTATAAAGAGCAAAATACTCTGATTCTAAATTTTTAGTTTCTCATTATACTGATTTACCATTAAAAAGATAATGAAGTATAACATCCAAAAAGAATGGCTCTTGAAGATCTAAAATACACTAAAACATGAAGTATCATTTTTCAACATCTCAATACTATAAGGTAAACTTTTCGTTGGACACGAAGGAAACGTCAGTTCTTTCATTTGACAAAAAAATGCATATATATGTTTCTTGTATTTCGGTATATTAGAAGTATTTTTGGTTTCTCGTCACTAGGTGTTTTTTATATTGAAATTCGACTAAATTTAAGTTTGTTTTGAAATTTTTTACATTAAAAGTAAAACGCTCTTTAAAAAAAAGATAAATTTATATTCAAGCTTTAAAACCAAATCTCTAATTTAAGATTAAAAGAAATATTTACTATTTATTGCTTTACCGCAACCTTCTTTATAGATGAGAATGCTCTGACTGGACAAGATGGGACAGAACATGAGCCGTCACTTTGAAAGTTATGGTAATAAGACAAAATAGTGAAAATGATAGTGTCATAACTCCACTGGATCTCAAATTTTAGTCGTTTTGACAGCATTAAATTTCTTCAAATATTGACATTTTGATAAATATTTTCTGATCAAAGCTAGATATTTATTTAAATATAAATACATATAAGATTTTAACAGATAAACAATAAATTTAAATATATTATTTTATTAATTTAGGCCATTAATTTATTATGTGATTTTCAGATTTGTCAAAAGAGAAGGCATGCAAAGGCGGCATCACATGGGCCCTCTCATGTGGACGGCCGTCCATTGCGTAGATTTGAAATTCTTTACCCCTATATCCGAATTTTAATATCTTATCTTATAAAAAAAAGCTAAGTAAAAAACCTTATCACTAACTTATCCACATTTCGCAGCCTTTTATCTTCAGCCACTTTTTTTCTCTTTCTATATTTATTGAGCCCCACTTTTGGAGTCAATATATGTGGAATATTTAACCTCCACATGATCAATTGACGGTTGGGAGTAAACATGATGACGTACCCATAAGAACCATATTTAATTTAATTTCGTGTAATGTACTCTTTTTAGATTAGGGCTTAGCTTAATTATTATAAGGCTAGGCTTTATTCTTAAGTAGATCACTTCAAAGCTTCCTCTCTTTTATATTTTCCTTCCCTATTGTTCACGGACCCCGTCTATGAAATTTAAAATGACAAGAAGAACAATACAAAATAAAAGAACAAAAGGTACTTCTAAGTTCTAACTATTATTAAATGAAGAATCAAAGATTTTTTACTACTACTATCTCGTTAACTTTTTCAACTATCACAAATGTTGGAGTAATTATTTTACTTTCAGAAAAATGAGGAAGAATTTACTAATTCCTACTAAGTACTGCTGTTAGATATTTTGACCGTTGTATCTATACCACATCACTCATTTTTTCCAATTAAAAAAAAAAAGATACTTCATACACTTATTTCTCAAGAATAGAAAATTGATGGGTTGATTTGCTAGTAATTAAGAGTTCATATTTTCAAAGACTATTACTCATCGACCACGCATACCGGGAACAAAAGGCGTTGGCAGATGCACTTGCTAAGGAAGGATGTTGTCTCAAAACTTCACCCTACCCGTTGTAATTTTGGAGCAATCTCCTCTTTTTGTAAACACAATGCTGGAAGACCAAGGACTATCATTGACTCATCAACTGCTTCCCGTGTTATTCCTCTTTGTAGTGACTTACTTATGAGTCCCCCTAGCAAGGTTCTAGCACTGCTAATGCTTGTATGGTAAGTAACACTGACCCTTTGGTGCTTTCATAAAGCTCGCTCTTTGTATGCCGTTGTTGTTATAATATAATATAAATATTGTTTGCTTGAAAAAAAAAAGAAGGAGTATTGTGTGTTTGGTGACAGAGTTATTTAATGCATTTGATTGCAAAAAATATTTTTGAAGAAAAAAACGTTTTCTATCAAGCGGACAAACCACGACCCTCTTTTATGAGCCAAAGTTAGTTTTATCTATAAATATATCTCAATTTTACCCAATAATATTTACTCTAACCAACACTCCATCGAAAATTTCATAAACTTTTCGATACAAAAGCATTATTCAATTTATTACATTATCCTCAATTTTTATGAAATATTTTCGTTCATATATAGAAAATACAAATTTTTGGAAAAAAGAAAAAGGACGGAAAGGACGACGACGACAAAGAACTGGTCACGTGATGATGAAAGACCAGTTGGACTTGGCCATGGCGTTTTGAGGGCTCATATTCATAGTGGGCCCACAGAATCATTTCATGATGATCAAAGGTGTTCCACATGTCGTCCTAAACTTTCCTTCTTGTCTGTTTATTTTTTCTTTTAAATTGTTTTTTGAGTTAGGATGTACCACCACGTGGCTACTCAAATTATTGCATTTTCAAGTGATTGGCTCTTTTATCTCTTGAAGATAAAGTGTTTGCTTCTCCAATAAGACTGGATTTATTGGGACTGGCCATTTTCTCACCCTCCCGCAATAATCTACTGTTTCTTCTAAAAACTTTAATCATCTGAAATTCAAAATTAAATAATAGTCTGATTAATATAAATTCACATAGTGTTTGATTTATTATAGAAAAGACGCTTTTTACAAAGAATTTCTTCACTCGATTCTAAAATTTAAATTCAAGATCTTTGATTAAAGGTGAAGAAATCTCATATATTGTACAATATCATGTGAGCAGTGACGGAATCAGGATTTTAATTAAAGGGGTTCAAAAATATAAAGAAATAGCCAAATAAAGAAGCCAAGAAAGGTTCAATATATACTATGTATGCATACAAATTAAATTTCACCTTGTATTTATAATGTAACTAGGAAATTTAACCGCGCGAAATAACATAATTGAACCTTATTTTATTTCTTTTAAATTTTCTCACATCATCAAAATTGCTTAAAGTATTAGATCTCACAAAAGTTACTTATTATATTTTAAAATGGAAAACTTTTAACAGCATGTGTATTTTAGAAGTGTGTTAGTATTCTTGGTATTTTAGAAAAAGAGATTAATAATACCTTTTGGTCTAATAGATATAAATAAATATTAAAATATGTAATAGATGAAGAGATATAAAGGTAAAGGATAAAAAATTTGGTGCCGCAGATAAGTGGATTCTACAAATTAGATTTGCAGCATTTTTTCCGATGAAAGACGTCTTTTTACTCGAACAATTGTCACTAAATAAAAGAAGTCAAATGTTAGATATTTCAAATATTTATATGCATCTATGCTACTTACTATAACTGAAGGTTGAAATAATAGTATTTAGAGTTTAAAGAAATCCTCCGAATCTAAATATCTTTGTTTGTTTTTAAGAGATTCCTAAAGCTCCTTGTCCTAAGCTTCAGACATCCCCTTACCTTTGCAGATCTCCACCTCTTGTTTAGTCTCACTTATGCTTGTCCTGCATTTTTCAAGCAAAAATATTATCATCACGGAATCAGTGAAAGAGCAATGATGAGAATCATACTTGCTAGATATTTGGGACATAAAAGCTATATAAAGAACTCTTAAATAGTTAAATGTGTAACTATTTCCTTTGTTCTTTATCTCTCTCTCATTTTTTTTTTATTTTTTTTTGCAAATATAATCACGGCTAAAGTACACTATAGAAAAGAAGAACCAAAAGATTTAACAAAGGCTATACTTCAATTTTTTGCTTGTGTTTTTGGAAAAGAAAAACACTACTTCTATTTGAGGAAATAAACAAAAAAAAAAAAGTGCTTTTCATATTTTGGTTTTCGAAATCTTTTTAAAAATATTTTTACCTATTAACAAAAAAGTTAAAACTTAATTTTTGCTTGTGTTTTCTAAATTTGTACTTGTTCCTCGTGCTCAAATATAATAGAATTTCTTTTTGGAGTGAAGAAAAGAGTAAAATATGAAGCAATCAGGTACAAAAAAAACACCTCTTACCATGGATATTAAAAGATAGAGAGACCAGAGTTAATGTAGAGCACAATATCTATCATCTATCATAAGAGGAAGAAATAAAAAGAAGCATATTTATCAAAAAGTTCTGGGAAAAATTACGTAGAAGTTTTAGACATAGTGAATAGTTATAGAGCCCATTTCAGATGGGATTTGTGTGAGTAAAACCATGAGCCTTTTATAGGGAGATATGGTTTCTATCTAACTTTGAGTTAATTTGAAACCATTCGGCTGATTAACACCGTTTCAGGTAATTTAATAAATGTAATTTGCAACCATTATTTGACAGTACTTTTGTAACCGTGAGATTAGCAACGTTTCAGGGGGAGTAATTAATGGTAATAGTCCCTTCGCGTAAACCACCTTTAATGAAGGCGTTTGCCTTTTGTAATCGTGACTTTTGGGTTATTTATTTATTTAGAGTACTTAAATAAGAGATTAAAAGGCAAAATTCTACGAAAATAGATAAATGCAAATGCTGGCTTTTGAGACATGCCACATCAGCGGGCCTTTTACCTGCTTTTATATATATATATATATATGATTTTTCGTCGAAGGGGGTTCGTCCCTTACTGGCTCCGCCCCTGTATGTGGGGATGTAAGCTACCAAATTTGCATCTGACTTTGATCTTTGCAATAGAAGAGGTGTTGCGGGCTCATTGAAGAGAAAAATTCTTTGATCAAGAATTGTTTATATTAACACTTAAATTCAAAATTTTTAATTAAGAATGATGATATATATATCTGAGTCATCCTACATATTCTCTAGTAAATATAATTTACTATTCTTTGCATGTAACCTTGGAATTTATTCCATTGGAATATGTCCAATTCAAGTATGTAAAGCATTTTTTATTTTAACTTTTTCATAATTAAGAATTTTAACAATTAAAGGCAGAAATCTTTATATATAGAATTCACTCAGAGTTTGTTTATTACCTATTTAATGCAGAGTACTTCTTTTCATCGAAAAAAGTATTATTACTATTTAAAGAGTCAAATAATTTTTAATATAATTAATTTTAAAAATTCTTAAAATTTTAATCATAAAATTGGAATTTATTGATTTAGTTTTTTTAATATGTATATTCTATTTTTAAGAAAATAAGAACGTGACGTCCAAATTTAAATGAAATTTAAATGCACAATCGACCTTTGTATTTTGATTCTTGCTGTTATTTTTAGGGATAAGGGTAAAGTAATGAGATTCTCTTCTTCTTTTTTTCTTTTTTCATTTTTCCCGTTTGGTTCACAATTTACTTATCTTTAATAATAAAATGGTTTGTTCGACTAGTGTAGGATTACAAAAAAAATAGTTTATTAAATATTAACACAGGGTACGTGCAGAAAGTGTCACCGAGTGTTATATTTTTCATACATTTAGTTAATTAATTAAAAATATAACACAATTTATATCTATAAATTTCAAACAATAATTTATTCTACACCTCAAGACAGTCATTAAAGGGTCGTTTGGTTTGGAACCAAGTTATTCTGAGATTATAATTTCACATTCAATTTAAGATAGATAAAATTAAAATTTTGGTATAAAATTAATGTCGGTATTAGCTAATATCATTTATTAAACATAAAAAAATGTAATTTCAGATCTTATACTAGACTTAGCTAATCCCATTAACCAAACAACCCCTAAAATTCTTGGTAATGAAGGGTCTATATCCCAAAAATAAGTAAACCAAATTTGAAATTTGAATGAACATAAAACTTAGACAATCCAATAGAGTAAATTACGAAGAAAGTCACTTTTCTCTTTTTCTCCCATTTCAATTCAAACAAAATGTTTTTCAGTTTACCAAAATAATGCCATCCAGTGTGAATTAATTGGATGGTCAAAGACAAATAGCAATGACTTTCTCTTTTGTTTTTCTTTTTCCACAATGATAGTTATGCTATCCACAAATGGAACCAACATCTTCTTAGCCCCATTTTATTGGATAAAGTTTTGATGCAAATACGTGGGTCTGAAAACTTTTTAATTTTGATGTCCCAACTAATTTATGCCTATTTTGCTGCCCAGTCTCACAGATTACGCTAAGAGCTAAGAAAATCTTGTCAACACTTATGTGTGGGGATAAGGAGAATATTTAGCCAAAAGTAAGTGAAACGTAACTTTTGTTATTGGATGGGTTGGTGCTCACTAGTACAATGAACATGGTAAATAAACGTGTAGTGCCTCAAAAGTTCACAACATCAATATTCTTCATTTATATCCAAAAAGTTTGTGTCTTTTAATCGTTTTTACCATTGAATTTTCTTCAATAGAAATACTTTAGCCTTTATATCTCAGCAACAACAATTTACTAAGGTAAATATCTATTCTCAGTATTTACACCCAAAAAAGGATACGTATTTTGTATTTATTAATATGATGTAAACATCACATACATATAAATTTTCAGTTTATTAATAAGAGATCACACATTTGAAACGCAATCTGACAAATTCGACTCCAGTAATTTCTTTAACTAGTACTCCTTCCGTTCCAGTTTCGATGATTCACTTTCATTTTCAGTCCATACAAAAAAGATTAAACACTTCTAAATTCTAAAACAATTAACTTTACATCTCATTTTACCTTTTATAAGCGCACAAATGTTATAGAATGTTTAAAATTCAAGTTTCAAAGGTTTTAAAGTAGCACAAACAATATGACATTTTTACGGCTACAAGCTTGAAAACTTTAATCTGTATCTTAATTCTTGGCGATTCAAAATATATCACATCAATTTAAACAGAGAGAATATTGTCCAATTGAATACTCTCTTTCATCCTGAATTCTGGAAGAAAAGGAATTGATCTTAGCACAAATTTATTTAAATAGTTCTTCAAAAAGATAATAAAGGAACAGACTAATCTAAAATAGAATTTGTCTATTTTTGTACTTAAAGTCAAGGAATGCAATGAATCTGGTCCAATTTCAATAGCAAATTCTTTGAGATTTGACATCCTTTAGCGGACAAAAACAAAAGTTGCAGCGAGAAGATAGTACGGAACAACTACAGATCCACTTTTGTTTTCAACGGAAAAATGAAAATAAATTCTTTAGGAAGAAATCTGGATTTTTTATTTGTAAGGGTCGGTGCCATGTGGGACTTTTTTTTTTTTAAAACAAAATAGTTAAATAAAGGGAAACCCTGCCATAAAACCACCTAGTTTGTTTCCTTTTGCATTCATGATGTTTCCTTCTAGATTGGAATTTTCTACTCCAAATTTATAATTTCCAACAAAAATAAATTCAATAACTTTCCACAAAAGAATTTCTGGAGCAATTCCAAAATGTTGGCATCCTATATTTATCTAAATTGAAAATATTATCATCTTCAATTTTTTTCTAAACAACCGATCTCTATGGAGTAGTACTTTTGACGAAAAAAAGAATAGTACTTTTTTTTTTGCTATTTTGCAGGTTAAGGTCAATCTCGTTTGGCCATAAATTTTGGGAGCATATTTTGAAGATTTATTTGCAAATCTTTGTTTGGTCATAAAATTTTGACACATTCTGAAAACATATCTTCAAATTCCAAATTCTCGCTTAGACCTGTTTTGGGGTCAAGATCTATGTTTTGGCATTTTCAAAACTTTTAAAAACTATCCCAAACTTTTAAATTTTCTAAAAAACCCATCTATTTATGACCCAACTAATTCTATTTACCACGTTCCTCCATTTAAGCCTTATCTGTCATATTTCCACAACTAAAACAATCTCTTCTATAAAGTGAACGAGCTAAGCTAGTTACTACCGTTGCTTTTTTCCCTTGAATAGATGAATCTTTGTATTGTAATTTGAATTGAAGTAACTAGTAAGTGTGTTATTACCAATTGTTATTAAAAATCATGTTCCTCATAATTTGGGATTAGCAAGTATGTATGCTTTTGTATGATTGGATAATTTTTAGAACTTATGGGTATAAATAATGTTTTGTGTTTTTCAAAACACAAAATGAAATATGTTTTGAAAAACTATAACCAAACACATTTTCTAAACTTATAAAACTTCACCCAAATCATTTTTTTTTTTTTTTTTTTTTTTGGAAATCTATGGCCAAACGCTAGCCAAGAATCTTCATAGACTGATTTGGTATTTAACTTTTGTTTATGTTAAAAACATGTTAGTAAAATTTTTGTGCACAATTTATTCCAAAACAAGACAATTTGTAGTAAAATCTCGGTGACCGCCAGAACTTTTGACAAGGTAATTAAGTCTTTGCCATCCATCAGAAGCTCCAATGAGCCGCCAGGATTTGTCAGCAATTGTTTTGAAATTACAATACAATTTGTCTAGTCCTGTGACCGTCAAATCTTGTGACAAGACAAGTCCTTGCCATCAATCAGAAAAACATGGTGATCCGTCTGGGTTATGTTGCAATTTGCGACGAAGTCTTTACCAATCCATCCAAACATCTAACGCTTCATCAGGATTTGCGGCCAAATTGACGCGCAACCTATTTTTACTTAACTTTTTTAACCATAATCAAAATTTGAATAGAAGCACAAGATGACCCTGTTTGTGCAAATCTCCTATGCGCCACGTAGTAGAGGAAATTAAATCTGTGGACAATGACTTTACATGCATTATCTCTATAATTATTAGGCCTCAGTTTATGGATCTTGATATTTAGTTTCCTTACCACAGACTTCAAGATGTTCGTTTTTTCTTTTCTTCATGACTTTTAAGACAGAGAGTTCATAACTGAAAATCTAGTTTGAGAGTCTTTTGACATTTTTCACAAATGAGAAATAAAATCAAGGAAAACTTGAAATATGATCTCGGAGGAAATAGTTAAGGGAAGACCCTGACATAATACACTCCAAACAAACAAGGAAATAAAATCTTTTGACTTCTTACAATTTGAATAGAAGAAAATGTCTTTTTCAGATTTCTTATGTGTTTTTTTCAGATCTCTTATGTGTAAAAAATAAAAATCTTTCGTCAAAAAGTCATAAAACTAAAAAAAATTGTAAAGGGCCAAAAATTTATTTCTTCTAAATATTGAAAAATGGTGTATATAGTATTAAGATGGTATTACTTCTAATACTTCAAAATTCAATTTTCCATCGGAGCAACTCCAAGGAATTTGAATTACTAACCCCCGACACAGTCAGGATACGGATCTAAAAAGAAAGCTCATCTAGATATTGCCACATTTATCTTGTTAGCTTATATTTTATTATAATAAGATCTAATAATAGCTGAACAAGAAAGTCGAGACCATCATAATCAGGACCACATATTGGGTGTTTCATACAATATCTGAAAGTGGAGAGTGAGTGCACGAGAATTTCAAAAAGAAACAGAGGCCTTAAATTTAACTAATAAAATTTCATATTTTCTTATTTGATTTCTTTTCTTTTGTTTTGTAACGACAATGTACGACCATCTTGTACGAACCAAACTTATACGTATCTTGACCATTCACTCGGCTACCTGCTAGCTCTCACCATCGAAAGTATTTGGTAACCTTACTCACCAAGGCTACAATAGTATTTCTATAAGAAACATCTACGTTTAAGATAATGTTTTTATAAGTTCTGATGATCACAATTTTGTACCTCTAAGTAGATGTTAAAATTATTTCATGTTAATGCGAAAAAGATAAAAACACAATAATTAATGTGGTTCGGATCGATGTGATCCTAGTCCACGAAGAACGGCCGACACTTTTATTAATATCAGGGAGAAAGTAAGTTACAAGATTGAATACTCTTAGGTTCTATGGTCTATCCTACTTAATAAATCCTAGCTAGCATGTATTTATACTACTAGGTCTAATCCTTTTGTAGAAAGGATCTAAATTAACACTCGAAAACCAACAAAGAAAAAAAGTTTCCTTTTATTTCTTTCCTCTTTTGAGTAGGAATTGTCGTAAATATCTTCTCAACTTCACAATCTCCACCTTGAGATGAATTTCGAGCTTTCATATGAACGTCATTCAGTCAAATGTCTCTAAGCCTACGCAAGCTAACTCCGTGTAGGAAACAAGAGACACTAACTGAAACTTTGTGCATACTAGTAACTATACCTTGCCCTGCCGTTCTCCATCCTGACACATCAGTTGATGCGAACTTCCGCCAAATTCATACAATGACTGAACTTAACAAGAGGAACCACCTTCGTCAACATATCTGCTGCGTTGTCCTTTGTGTCAACCTTTAAGACCTTAAATGTGCCTTGTTCAACAACATCACGAATAATATGCAATCTGATATCAATGTGTTTGGCGCGATCATGCAATCTCTGATTTTTTTTATCAAGTGAATAGCACTCTGGCTATCACATTTTAGAGTTGGTTCATGTTAAACCCTACTCAATTCTGACACTAAACCTTTCAACCATATAGCCTCCTTTACTGCTGCTGCTGCCGCCATATATTCAGCTTCTGTTGTGGACAAAGCAACTATAGACTGAAGAGTTGCCTTCCAACTTATGACATTACCTGCAAGAGTAAAGATATAGCCCGTAGTTGATCTCCTTCTATCAAGATCACCTGCAAAATCAGAATCCACATAACCCAGGGTCGAGAAGCCTTCACTTCTCATCTCACAAAAAGTTAGACCAACATTCGAAGAACCTTTAAGATATCTCAATATCCACTTAATTGCTTCCCAATGCGTCTTACCTGGATTAGACATGAATTGACTTACCACACTCACTGCTTGAGAAAAATCAGGCCGAGTGCAAATCATAGCATACATAATGCTACCAACTACACTAGAATAAAGAACTTTTGACATATACTCCACCCCTTCCTTTAATTGTGGTGCCATCAAAGAAGAAAGACTGAAATGTTGTGCTAACGGTAAAGTAACGGGTTTACATTTATTCATGCCAAACCTCTGAACTACGTTTTCAATATACTTTTTCTGTGAGAGATTTACCTCACCGTTCTTCCTGTGAATCTCCATTCCAAGTATTTTCTTAGCTTCACCTAAATCTTTCATGTCAAACTCCTTACTTAGCAGTTTCTTCAAACTATGTCATACTATTAGCAGCAATAAGCATATCATCAACATATAAAAGTAAATAAATATTTGAATTACCAGACACCGTCATGTCATACATGCAGCTATCAAATGCACTTCTCGAGAAACCCTTAGTAATTATTAACGCATCAAATCTCTTGTACCACTGTCGTGATGACTGTTTCAAACCATACAAAGATTTCTTCAATTGACAAACCTGGTCTTATTTTTATTCAATAAGGAAACCCTCGGGCTGATTCATGAAGATCACCTCTTCAAGTTCACCATGTAAGAATGCAGTCTTGACATCAAGCTGATAAAGCTTCAATTCATAATGGGCAACCAAAGTTAGTAATAAACGAATTGAGCTATGCTTCACGACTGGTGACAAAATCTCATTATAGTCGATTCCCTCCTTCTGAAAAAATCCCTTAGCAACCAATCTCGCTTTGTATCTAGCATCTTCTACACCCAGAATGCCATCCTTTTTTTCGACGACCCATTTGCCACCAACAGCTCTCTTCTCCTTTGGTAGACTCACCAAATCCCATGTCTGGTTCTTGTGTAGAGACTCCATCTCTTCAGTCATGGCTAAACGCCATTAATCAGCTTCACCACACCTAGTAGCTTTCGCATAGCTTAAGGGTTCCAGATCCTTTATTTCCTCCCCGGCAGTAACTAATACATAGGCCACAAGATTAGCTTGCGAAGGCTGAGGATAATATTTTGGATTAGGCTTCGGAGTTCATTTGTCCCTTCCAGTAGCTATATTGTATGGTTCACCTTCAGGTACCACTGTGTGAGCTTTTTCATTATCTGACTCCACCTGAGTCACTTGATCCTCCTGCTCGGTGAGTTTCACATTTTCCTCCACCGTTTCTGTTGTAAGAACTTTCTGTCCTGCAAACTCAATAGAAGTCTTTTCAGGATCAAACATAGGGGCCTCATCAAAAGTAACATCTCTACTTATTACAAACGTAAGAGGATCTAAACTCCATAATCTATATCCTTTTACCCCTTCAGCATATCCCATAAATAAACCTTTTTCGAACTCTAGGTTCTAGTTTTCCACCACTTACATGATAATATGCGGGACATCCAAAGATTCTTAAGTACAAGTAATCAGACGGTTTACCTGACCATACCTTATTTGGAGTTTTGAAGTCAATCGTCGATGCTGGAGAACGACTAACAACATAACAAGCAGTAATTATTGCTTTCGCCCAGAACTCCTTAGGCACCTTGGCATTAGAGAGCATACATCATGTTTTCTCAAGAAGAGTGTGGTTCATCCTTTCAGCTACTCCATTATGTTGTGGTGTATGGCTAACAGTTCTATGTCTCAATACACCATGAATCTTGCAGAACTTGTCAAACTCTTCATTGCAAAACTCCAAGCCATTATCTGTTCGAAGACACTTAATCTTTCTGTCACACTGATTTTCAATTAATGTCTTCCAGTTTTTGAAATTCTCAAAGGCATCACTTTTAGCCTTTAAGAAGTATACCAAAACCTTGCGTGAAAAATCATCAGTGAAAAAGTAAGAAGATACCTCTTTCCACTCTTGGATGGAACCTGAGATGGACCCCATAAATCTGAATGAATGTAGTCAAGTACCCCTTCAGTTTTGTGCTTCAAGGACACAATGCTCACAAAAATCAAGTGTATTAATCTTCTCACTGTTCAAAAGGTTTCGATTGCTCAAAATTGCCAACCCCCTCTCGCTCATATGACCTAATCTCATAGCCTTGTCATCATTTGATAACTGTGAGGTTGCAGCATTCGCAGTACCTAGAATGGTGCTGCCCATAAGTACATAAAGACCACCCTCCAGTTTGGCCTTTAACATGACCAGAGAATCCTTGGTCACCTTGCAGTTCCACCTTCATCCGCATGTTGTATCTGAGCTTATCAAGAGTACCAAGAGAGATTAGATTCTTTTTCATATCAGGAACATGTCGAATATTAGACAATGTTCTTATGATATCGTATACGGGCTGAACCAATGCCTGCTATTTCACATACTGCATCGTTACCCAAAGTATAGTCCCACTTGTCCGCTCGTAGCTAGTAAACCAATATTTTCTGAAGCACATGTGAAAGGTACAAGCTGAATCTAAAATCAACTTGTGTGTCTAAATGTCATCTGTTGCAGTTAGCACATAATCTTCTCGACTTTGACCTAGCTACTGATTTGCCTCTCCCTCTTTGGCTCGAGCTACCTCTAACCTTCAAGCCCTCACCATGGTCCTCTTTCTCACCATTGTTGATATGGTTTCTTAATTCATTCGAATTCAATGCATGTCTTACCATCTATAACGTGACCACCTCCTTACTGTTCATTGAATTAACTACGTCTTCGTACGCCTGTGATAATGAAAACAGTAGAGTGCGCGCTAGTTTTCATCTCTCACTTTATTATCAGCATGAGTAAGATCCATAGCCAATTTATTAAAAGCATCAAGATGATCCTGTAATTGTACCTGTCTTCATCTTGAAGGTGTGTAAACGCTGCCTTAACAACATTTTAGTTGTTACTGATTTCTTCTGATAGAGATCTTCAAGTTTCTTTTTCTCGATACTGACTTCACATAACACGCTGTCTGATAAGGATAATTCAATTGTGCTAAACACATCCATCTCAATCTTCTGCTTCTCGGCCTCTTTCATATTTTCGAGATACGAGTCGTCCAAAGCATAGACTGATCCTTCTCTCCATAACAACGCCATGATCTTGATCTTCCAGATGTAGAAGTTATTACTTCGCCCATCAAAATCGGCTACCTCAAACTTTATAGATTCATAGTCTCCTCGACTCCTAGATCTCATGACTTGTAGGCTTCCGATACCAATTGTTAGAGCGGAAACGATAAAAACACAGTAATTAACGTGGTTCAGATCGATGTGATCCTAGTCAACGAAGAACGGCCGGCACTTTTATTAATATCAAGGGAGAAAGTAAGTTATAAGATTGAATACTCTTAGGTTCTATGGTCTGTCCTACTTAATAAATCCTAGTTAGCATGTATTTATATTACTAGGTCTAATCCTTTCCTAGAAAGGATCTAAATCCTAATAACACTCGAAAACCAACAAAGAAAAAAGTTTCCTTTTATTTCTTTCCTTTTTTGAGTAGGAATTGGCTTGAATATCTTCTCAACTTTCCATTTCAGTTAATTTTGATTGAAGTTGTTAATATTGACAGTTAATTTTGATTGAGGTTGTAAATGTTTCAGATCAGATGGAAAGAATTACTTTTACAATCACACTTCCAATGTGGGACTCTGAAGTCTCATTATTTTCACAACATCACAAACAATACAACAGTTCTGCAGCAACAAACCAGTCCTTATCTCTTTTTTTTTTTTTGCACACAAAAAGCTCTTCAATATTGAGAAAATTGATGAATAAACGAGTCCTTATCTCTCCCTCAGGTGCCATTTTTGTTGCCAATTCACTAACTTATTTCTGCAGACAATCAAATCAATGTATTATTCGCCGCCAATCCCCTATGTGCTTCAACATCTATACTAAAAGAAGAATTATAGATTAATTAGTTGAATGACAAAATGATCAGCTCGATCACATCTGATATATCCATATCAAACTTCTGTTTTCAATCAAGAACTATTCTTACTGTATTTGTTGAAGTTTGTAGAAGCCTTTTTCTTGCACTCATTTCGAAAGCTTGAAAACTTTTCACTGAATGTACATATTGCTACGTAACGAAGCTCCAAAGGAAATGACTAATAAGGTAATTTGAATATTTATCACTATTGAGGGGTTCGGGTTCGAGTTCTTGGAGTGAAAATCTTGGGATACAAAACACTTTATATAGTGGGCCTACGGCCTGCCTCATGCAAATCCAAATTAGTCGGATCAGTGGACTTCTGATGCCAAATGGTTAAAACGGAAAAAATGAACATGTATCTCATTAGCTAGAGCAGCACAAACTTACACTGGTAGCCATATGTGAGGTTGTAAGTCTCTTTCAAGTAGTCTGCCACGCGAACTGGAGGAAACCTGTTGACAGATCACTTATATAATAATTCCAATAAAGTAAAATGTGAAGAAAAAAAAGGTACTGTAATAGAGAAAAGCTGCAGGTATCTGCAGCAGCTAAAGTAAATAGAAGTAGAAGTTTTCTTGATATCTCAAAGAACATTTATCAGTGAAATATCATACACAATGCAAGTAGAAAAGGGTGTGATAAATACGTAGGAGGAGAAGATTCACTACAGCAACTCTTCAAGCATTCCACAACACAATCTGGACTTGGATCAAAAAACATAGCCACCTGGTTTTCGAAACCAGGATTTGTAGGTTAATGCAGACTATGCATTAGTGAAGAAATCAGCAGACCATTAATAACAAAACAATGAATTCTCCAAAATAACATCCCCCCCCCCCCCCCCCCCCCCCCCTTCTCCCTTTGTTCTAATTAACTGTTCTGGTTAACTAGGTACATATAATGGATAAAATTGAAAATTTACATTCAAAAGAAGATGCAGAAGTAAACATGTTAAGAAGATGCTGGATACCGAATAACGTTCTTGTTCTGGCTTTGTCACTCTGTGATATATTGACCTAAAACGACGAACACAAAAATAAAAAGAAAATTAAACTTCATGAAAGAGAGCTAATTACTTTTTCAGGAATAATTGATTAGCAAAACATATGATGCATTCATCAAGGGTCATGTTGGCATAGTGCATTTACCTAAACAAGCAATTTGTCCACCTTTCAATCATATCTCCAATGTTAACAATGAAACCCCTGCAAATTGACAAATTACAAGTTTAAAGTTACCCGAATGCAATAAAATTATGCTCTTGCAGTCTTAATGTATCATAATACTTATTCTTCATGTAACATCATACAGTGTGCCAAATAATAATCCTTTCATTATTATTTACCGCATTAACATTAATCTCTGCACTGTAATCACCGCATAACTAACATGTGAACCAAATAACCCCTAAGAATCCTAATGAAGTATGGATCATTAAAGTACCGATTCAGCTGAGGCACATCTTCCCAAATCTGTGGTTGCTGTAATTTATCCCTGCAAACCTGATAAAAACAGAAACCAAATAAAATGTTAGAACTATCAATATTGTATGAATTTACTGTTTTTTCCTCAACTTGTCATTTTTCTAACATGCCTGAAGTCCAGGGAGACCATCAGTCATTAAGATAGTAATCATTCCATAATCTGTATGAGCTCCACAGCCATGCATATGTTGATCATCAGAATAGTCTATCTCACCTGCAACTGATAATACAAAGTACTTAATTTGCGGGACCAATCAGTTAATGTTCCTTTCTTCAAAATGCAAGGATGGTGTGTTCAACACAGATGGAATATTATCAACTACTCCCTCCATTTCATTTTATACGAGGCCTTTTCACTTGTCACAGAGTGTAGAAAAAGGAAAAAAAACACTTGAAATTTGTGGTCTTACACATGCCATGACATTTAAAAGCATGTCATTAAGCATAAATGAGAAGTTTAGGGTGTGTTGGGTATATTTCTAATTTTCCCATTTTTGGTTGGCTTTCTCTAGGAAAATAAGTTCCTTAAAAGTGAGGAAAATGATTTCCCTAATGAAAGTAGGAAAAACAAGTTTCATAAGTGATATTACAAGTTCATTGTCTCCTCTCTAACCACCCAACGCCCCCAATCCCCCACCGCTTGACCTTACATATAAATGCTCTTAGCATAATATTTTTTGGCTTACTTACAACCACTAAAAAATAAGTAAGAAACTCACTTGTTTTCCTAAAAAATATTTTCTAGGAAAACATTTTCCTTCGTTCCAAACACACTTTTAAAGTTAACCTAATTCATATATACAAAAATGTTGTTCATTTTGGAACAGACTGAATAGAGTTTCATATAAAACAGAGAAAGTAATTGCTGGGGGAGTCATTTACAATCTTGTTCGGGCATCTAGCATATTTGCCAAATTGGCAAACCTTTAAAATTACCTGTGGTCCATGGTTTAAAACAACACATATAACATACTCTCTCACACAATCATCATCATCAGTACTTCCTCTTATTTCTGTACAGTATGTCCAACGTCAAGAAAGTTTTTTTCTTTTCATTACTAAAAATCACTATTTTTCCACTGAATGTCGGTGGCAAAAATCTACATAGTAGTGTTTCACACGGAAAAAATTAGAAAGTTTCCGAGCGATTTAGTAGGAACCTGTTTCCCACCCAGTGTTTTCCTAGTGAGCTGGTTTGGCGAGAAAATCATATTTTATAACACAAATTTCCCACTGAATGTCGGTGGGAAAAATCTTTGTTTCTAGTAGTGTTTGTCTTCATTCAATCTATAAAACATTTTACAGGAAGTGAAGCCATCAAATAAAATCTCCAAGCCTTACCTGGATAATGTATAGGGCGAAGAAGAGCACCTGGTGGATTGAATGCACCAACTTTTTCAAAGAAATCTTCATTCACATTCAAAGCTAGAGCAATGAGAGAGAGTACTCTTTTACCAAGATTCCTAAGCAGCAAAACAAAATGCTAATCATACAAAACTAAGGAAGTATGTAAATAGAATGGTGTGCTTCATTTATTTCTTTTTATATATGCATGCATGCTTTACCTATAATAAGCAAAAAGTAGAATAGTTACAATGCAAGTAACTTACAGAGAGACATAAGAGAGTTGATACTTACAGAATAACTCTGTAATATTCTTCCATTGTAGACCTCCAACATGGCAGAACTTCTTGAATTCCCAAAATAAAAATAATAAAAATATAAGTGAAACATAATCCTATTTGCTTCTTAAATCATAGATATTAATTGAGTTAATTACAAAATCAAGCAAAGAACTACTACAATATAACAGCTACTAAGCCTCAATCCCGAACAAGTTGGGATCAACTATATAAATCTTCACTATTTATGCCGCTCCATTGAGCTCGTCTAAGTTCAATATTATAAAAACTGTAATTTGTTTTGCTAGCACTAGAAGTTCGTAAAATGTTTCTACTAGCACACAAATATATAATGAAAAATCTGCCACAAAATTAAGAAGAGGGTAGAAATTTAGGGATATATATAAATATACCTTCGGGAGGCCACTGATTTAGATTACTATAGGGTGATATGTCTTCAGGTGCTCCAAAATAGATGCTTTCTTTTGGATCCCCTGAAATCCAATTCGAATGAAAAAAGAAAAGGAAAATAAGCAAAAGAAAGAAACACTGGTTCAAACTAATTAATTACCAACAGATAGAAGATACTCTCGCTAAGGTGTTTGATTGAATACATAGTTATCAGAAAGAAAATTGGAACGTCTTGTCTTAAGCTTATCATGACATATTTACTGCTATAAACTCATGTCATTAAGGGTAAAGATGAGAAGTTTTGTATATACTACAAAAATATAGGAATTAGCAACGGAAGTCGTCCCCAAGTATACGTAGCTAACATGATTTTTTGATAATCCATCGCCTAATCCAGTGTTAAATATAATTTCACTAAGGATTTGTTGGTTAGCAACAAAAGTTGTGCATTACTAATTCATATATTTGTTTTTTTTTTTTTTTTGTAGGAAGGTTAAATTGTTTCCTGGACATCTAAAAATGTTATGTCATTCTTTTCGGTATAGAATAAAAAAAATTGTTAAATAAGCTGAAACTATGAGTAATAGCTTTTCTATTTCAAGTGCCTAAATCAATAACAAATAGATGTATGTAACAGAAGGATGAAAGTAGAAAGAACCTTTGGGATTGTCAACAAGATTAAGCTTCTCATCATAAAAGGGTGTGTAACCTCTATGATTCTTGCGAATCATTTTCATCTTCTCTGCAAGTGATAGAGCAAAAAACTTTCTGCTACCTTCAAAAACTCGTTGAATTAAATCTTCTTCTACCCCATGATTTATTAGGTAAAAAAATCGATTCTCAATACATGCCTACAAACAAATTGTCAAAATGTTCACATCATTTAGCATTGTAACTTTGCTATGTTGTGTGAATCATTTTAAAGAGTATAGAAAATTTACCTTCCGGAGTAAATCAGTGAGTAAGGTCTGATCTGTAGAGCTAAGATCAATTATCGGAAGTTGCAAAGCTCCCTCCATTCTTTATTTTGAAAAATATGTAATCACTAAAACAAATACAAAGTGTGAAACACTGCCCACAAAGATTAATGATTTATAGTGACCAATGACCACTAACTGGTCACTCTGTGTACATAGTACAATAAACTATGTTCTATATAGCAAATATATTTCTGAAACACTAAGCTCACTACAATTATTTTATAGTGAACACTACTGGTGACTCTGTATACATAGTATAATAAACTATGTTCGATCTAAAAAAAGATAACGATTAGAGCATACTTCAAGTTGGACGCTAAATCATCGAAGCAATACTAAGTGAAACAATAAACAATAGCCCTATAAAAAAAATGTAAAAAGAAAGGCTAAAGAATACACTAAAAAGTGGAAGTGCTAATTATTTATATCTAGTGTATTAATTCGTGATTATTTTGGAAAAAAAGTTATCAGAACAATATTAGAACGTCACAGCATAATGAGAGTTTCTTTTGAAAAAATGGCATAGGATACCTGTGACTAAATAAAAAATTCAGATGCCAATGTGTTAATGAGTACAAAAATTATGACTTACTACATGTTAGTCCACCTACCTGTATTTTGCATAGCGCCAAAAAAGGAAGGTTATACCGGTAGGGGTGTACAAAGCAAACCGCACTAAACCGATAAATCGAAGAAAAAAAACCCGACTAGTGGTTTGGTTTGACTTGGTTTGGTGTTGGGAAAAAAAAACCCGACCATAATTGGTTTGGTTTGGTTTGGTTTTAGTTAAAAAAAGTCAAACCGAACCAAACCGACCCGACATTACGTGTATTCAATTTTTAAAATATTTTATACATAAAGATATTTACTTATAATGTAATTTGTAAATATTTTCTAAATTTTTTCGTAGTTTTTTGTCTTTTATCATATTATTTTAAGCTTGAACTTAGAATTTTGAATACCAATAAATTTTATATCACATGGATGTTAGCAACTCAAATAAATTCTAAATCAAAACCAACTCAACCCTAATGCTAACAAAAATAAATTCTAAATCAAAACCAACTCAACCCTAATGCTAACAAAAGAAATTCAATTCTAATAGTAGGAATGACAGTAGTGTTGGATATCTATTCTTTAGTTTTGCATAATTGGTTTAGAGCGTAAAAATACATAGCTTAATTTTTTTCTTTGACATGTAATTAATACTTATTAGCCATACTTATTTTAGGATAACTTAGTACTTAGATTAAAGTCATTTTGTTTATGGCTTATTAGTTAGCAATACTTATTTTAATCAATTTTATTATCTTTTTTATTGAATATTTTAATACGATGTCATCGCCCATCTCACATTTTGTGTTATTTTCTTAAGAAATACCTTAGTTATATAGTTGTATCTTACTAAAACTGAAGAAATATTTGAAGTAAAAGTCATATGCTTTGTATGAAGACTTTTTCAAAAAAAAAAATCCGAGAAAACCCGAATTTTATTGGTTTGATTTGATTTATAAATTAAAAAACCCGACGCATTTGATTTAGTTTGGTATTTAAAAAAATCAAACCAACCCGATCCATGTACACCCCTAGTTATACGTTATAGTTTGAACGCGCATAAAAATAATAACTTTATGAAAATTTTTGTACGATTGATCAACCTACTAATAAAGAATCGAAACATAGTAGACTAATCGCCAGATATAGTTAATTAGTACGCCAATAGTGGCTCTAATACTGAAGCGTTTCTCAGTTCTGTCCATTAAGCTACTTTAGACTCCTTAGCAAGAGTTAAATAAGATGGTCAAATTTCTCCAGAAGAACATTACCCTTCCGACTACAATCCTCGAGATTCAACATGGTCTTAATAGTTCAATTTGTGCTCTAAGGTCTGATACCAATTGTATGAGGGAGGCAAAAGACCACACCTACAAAAAACAAAAAGCCGAAGGTGAACCTAATATTACATAATATCAAGGTCAGTTTATGCATCTATCTACATGCTTTTCAAAGAAAAGTTTCTGCAATATGGGCACAACTTCGAAAGGAAACAATAAATATTTTACAACCAAGCCTTAAGTCGCTCTTCTCACATACAAAATTGTTAACCCAGACATCGGCTGCTCGTTGGAAGTATGCGTTGCATCCAAGTGAAAACCAGTGTAAGGGTCAAAAGAGGAAACACTGAGGCCCCGAGCTTCAACTATGAGTTTCAATCCCGAGTTTACTATTGCCAAGAGGAGAAATTTGAACAGCAAATTTTATCAAGAACTTCAATGCCTCCCAACTCTGGTCTGTTTAACAAAACACCACATCCAGCAAAATCATGTGTTGTCACATTCTCAGATTATACAACAGCAAGGTGTATCATCTCCTGGCGGCAATCCTCCTGCTTCTTCTGACTCCTCTCAAAGCGCGTGGTGAGGGATGATCCTCGTCTTCACTGGTGTCATCAGACCTCCACCTTGGTCCACCGTTAGTTTCTAGATGCACGGTAGAAGGACCCTTTTCTTCAAGGCTTTTTAAGTGACAATCAGGGTAATAACAACAAAATTAGACCAAAGTTAAGATTGGCAACAAAACCCATGACAACTAAATCAGCTGACTAAAACAGAAGACATTTGAAAAATCAGGTTTACCTCCAGGTTATATCCATTGAATCATTTAAAGGCAACATCCGGGGTCTATCAGCAGCATCTGACAGTTGACGTTTACCGGGATAACTCATGAATGAATCTTCAACTGAATCTTTTAATATGCCTCTGTTGCTACTAAGAGAATTGACATTGTTGCCAGCAGTTTGGTGAAAAATATAAGATTCATTTTGAAACCCATTCTGAGACTTCTCGGGTGAAACTCTATATGTCTGAGAATTGCGAAGTCGGCTAATAGAAGGTTCCCTTGACGAATTCCTGGTGAGTTTCATCAAAGGAGCAGGAGAATCAACATGGCGACTTGCAGGGGTCGAAATCTCATCAAATTTCAATGTTCTACCAAGGATGCTTTCAGGTTTTAACACTCCTTCAGCATCATTAAAGAAATGTGCTGGGGAACTGGGAGAACTATAATGCCCAACTTTAAAGCTAGACAGATTTGATGATCCCCCCAGTACAGGTGGAGCGTCAAGAACAGAAGGTCTAACAATATTAACTCGCTGAACGAGAGTAGAATTAGTGGGAGGATTAGCCAATAAACTGGTCAAGATAGGTTCTTGGGCTTCAGCATCGGACCTATCAGAGATGTTGACTCTGTCATTACAAGTAACAACCACTTCAGGCAACTTCCCTGTCCTTACTTGCTGCTGTAAGATATCTGGTAACAGCTCCACTCCCTTGTCCTAAAAAAAAAAATAACCTCTTTTCAAAACACTACAACACGTACATTGCAACACCATCAAAATAAGTAGTACGAGTAATAAATTACAATGGTTGTTATGCAAGTGATTTGTTCTGTATCTTAATATTTTGTTGTCGTCTTTCTCTTATAATCCTGCATTGATTATATTTCTTTTGAGCCGAGGGTCTATCGAAAACAGCTTCTCTACCCCGTAAAGGTAGAGGTAAGGCCTGCATACATTTTACCCTCCCCAGACCCCACTTGTGGGATTACACTGGTATGTTGTTGTTGTTGGTTGTTTAAGCAAGTGATCCAGTCATCAGAAACGCTGGTAAGTGATCACAGAGAAAACAGAAAAGGAAAACGAGAAGTCATCTAATTATCACATTGAAGCAATAAAATGACATTAAGTAGGAACGGGCTCGGTGACCTACACTGCTATGTGTCACAATTCAACTAGTTAATCCCTATCTTCTTATCAGTACTGTAGCTTCAACTTCTCTTGTGATGCTTTTTCATATATTACCTCTTATTGGTTTGTCTGGAAAGCAGGGTAGGGGGAAGAGAAGCACCATATTAAACAACCATTCCAACCTCGATATGATGCTGCCTATCTCAAACCTCAGCTTTCACACAATCCGACTTTTTGAAATATGCATTTCCAATAACTTTAACAGATAATGAATATTCAAGGTATCCCGAGATCACATGCTCCGTCAAACTAGGTAACATAAAATAAAAAGGGAATAATACTTGTATCTGCTGGTAACATACATAAAGGTCCAGGCATCCAGGGAAATACGATAAGTAATTGAATAATTAAAATTTAGGACATAGGAAGGAAATCATTTTACGGATAACAGTCCGGATAATCTGTTTGAATGAAAACACAAGCATTTCATTTAGGCAGCGGTGGGTAGCTAACCAGAGTAGGATCTGGATTAAAATTAAATTAAAAAAAAAAAAAAAAAAGGAGGACCATGATTCGCAGAGCAAACAAATACTATTCACTCTACCGATTTCCTGTTCAAACATCAAAACTTGAAATTAGTAAATATCCAAATCCTTTACATGCATAGAGAAAACAACCAATCAAAAAGCTGAAGTTCACTCACAACCAAACAAGTCCTCCAATGATTTATTGATCTTATCCTCGCCAAGACATCTTCGCTGACAGAATTTTGAGAAATGAAGTTTTCCTCCATGCTCCGAAGCTTTTGATCAACTTGGTATGCTTCGACATATCTATGACGCTTTACAAAAAGACAACAGTAGTACAATTGTTAGGCAACCATATGAAATCCATATCGAGATGGATAGACTACAAAGTACCAAAAGTAATCCTGAAATCATCTCCTGCCAGTCATATATACATATAACACAAAGATCCTTTTTTTTTCTTTTCTGATAACCGTGGTGTCCGGGCCAGCTTGTGTGCACCTCAACTAATTGCACGAGGCACCTATTACCTCCCACCAGCACAAGTACCGGGTAAGACATACACATACATTATGTGCCCACAAGCTCACATAAAAGCTATTTCTGTATCGTAAACCATATGATTTTCATCAATAATGGTATCACATACTTACCATCAGTAATAAATACAATACGTCAATTTTGCTTACCACCATAAGACAATCATGTTATATTTGTGATGATAAGACAATCATGTTAAATTTGTGATGACACTAACTCAAAACTCCAAAGAGAAATGCCAGACAAAAGTGACCAGTATAATACGTGGAGTTCATTCATAAATTCAACACTTGAAGAGAGCCACAAAATAAAAACACGAAAACTTAAGAATTCATCCAACATTAAGCTCGTTAATGTTTAAGAACTTAACATTGCTTGTAGTACAACACATAGAAAGAGAATGAAATTTTAAACAAAAGCATTTTTAGCAAGAAGTATCTTGCATTAAGCTGTCCGTGTGAGGTACTATTTGATGAAAATAATCAGGGTGAATAGAGCATGTACAGGCAAATGAAAAGACAACCATAACGTGTAACATCAATGACTGAGCTCTGTAATAAACACGTTTACTACAACATGTCTATCATAACTTGTTCCCGAAAGTTTGTTGTAGTTGTCAGGATGTCCCCCTGAGTCCTGGCATACGTCTATTCCCTCTTCAATATTGATACTCTAAATACTATTCACAAGTCCATTACTGATTGTGCTAAATGATTTTTTTTTTTTTTTTTGATGAAGTGGTTGTATTGAAAAGCATCAAGTAGATGCAAGAAAGTTACAGAGAAAAAGTAGGTGATAACTCCAGGAAACAAAAAAATAAGGAAGATCTGGGAGTTAAGACCTATAGCAAAAATCAAGGCTGTTAAGCCATTGAGAGAGAACTAATGAAATCTAAAAGGGAAATTGCATCATTTACAGCGGAAAGATTGCTCCAGCTAAAAAGATACAGTAAGCTTTTAGATCTCAGGGAGCAGTTAGGAGTTGAAATCCCATCATGACCTGTTTCTTTCCATCCAAATACACCAAAAGCTTATAACTAGGTAAGTGCAAATAGACATGGGTAAAAAGTCAACCAAATACAATTTTATCTATTTCACAATGTTTCTCATATGTCACTCATCTGGGTGGAATCTGATAGACTTATTAACTCACCTACCTATTTAAGTTTCCTTGCAAATTCAAAGTCTTTAACAAATAACTTTCAGAATGTACAGGGAGTTCGAAGAAAGGATAGATATTCGGCATCTCTTCTGACAGGGACGGTAACAGCACTCAGTACGACCTTTACCTGTTACCAGACGCATCTGACTGAGGTTACCAACTTCAGTGGACCTTACCCAGTTTTCGCAGAGTCAAAAAAACTTTCAGAAAGGAACAAAATCAGGTCAATCGTTCAGTAACTGCCAGTAGGTTGCAAGTGAAAAATCGAGTGCAATCTGACAAAAGTCTAGTCACCGATGGCTAACACCAAAAGGATTATTGAATAACACTTGTTTAATTTTCTTATCACTAATAGGTAGTAACTAGTAAATGAGTTCAAATGAAAGAGAGAAACATGTAGGCGGGTAATGAGCTGCCAAAATAAACAAAAGTTTTCTGAGTGCAACAGCAAGTCTTAGAAAATTGCAGAATAGAACAACATGAAACCTGGATGTAGAAGTACCTGCAAGTAGAAAACTACAAGAAGATTCCCTATGGCCGTTGAAGGATCCTCGGCGGCAAAATCCAAGAGACATTTATGAAGATGCTTCTCCTCATCGGCACTCCACGGCAGTTCTATCATGCGGTCAACCAAGTTCCTCCTAATACAAAGACAACAAATTTCAGTGATAAGAGTCTCCACCCAGAGATCCCACGACCTGCATTGGTCCTCTACTTCAGCAGAAGCACCCTGAAATTGTTCACCCCTCAACTTTTTTTCCTTGATCTTAGCACAGACCAGCCTTTGATATGTGAATGCTTCAGTCAAAAGTCCACACTCTACCCGCACACGAACAGCAGTCACAGCCTCCCGAAGTGAATTTAGCTGTGTGCCATCTTGTCCAGACCACCTTAGAACCATGAGAGCTGCATCAGGGTTTTCCCGCTCCAACAGAACCTGAGCAACCTTTGGGTGTATTGTTGGGCTTGATATTTCTGGGAGAAGTTGGCAGGCTTCCTGGGGATACAAGAAACTGATACTCAGCATCCACACCAGTCCAAAGACCATAGAGTTTGCTTAACAAGGCTCACAATGATGATTTTTTTATTTAAAAAAAGGACACAATGAAGAGACAATAACCAAGTCTATTCATCTTGTGGATATGACAACAGTTAAAACAATTCATAAGAAACCCAGGATCTATAAAGCAGAATTGGGTTCATCACATAAACTCTAGCATATGTTACAACTCATCAGAGAGCACAGTTGAGATTAAAAATAACAGATATGAGATTATTATAAGATGACTCAGCCTACAACACAATACTCTCAGCATCTATGAGTGAAATGGTACTTCCATCCTTACCTTCAGCGCGGGAACTCCTTCATCATCTAAAAGGAAAAATGTGAAGGATTCCAATAGCGAGTGCCTGGTCACACCAAAAGTGGCAGCAAAATCATCAATGATGTGTCTCCACTCCTCATCAGGTACTGTCCATTGCCGGTCAAACATAAAATACAAGAACTTTGAAGGATCAAGGAAAAGAAAAAGGGAGCATTCTCATGAAAAACCACTAAAATCAACTATTTAGCCAAAAAACAATAAAACAAAACCCAAACATTAACTAAACATTCTATTACAAAAGGATACAATTGCTTGTTTTGCAACCACCAAGTCTGAACTTCCTCGTAAAAAGAGAATGTCAGCTGCAGCTCGCAAACTTTCAAATGGATAGCATCCAGCCATTCCCTCTATTTTTGACCGTGAATATAAAGAACCTCCATCCTTCTGCAAATAGGCAAGTGCTAATTCTTCCTCATGATCATCTACGTCTCCCTGCTCTGCTGCTTCAATATTCGAAAGAGCATCTTCAATAAAGAGTGTGGAACGATATTGTGTGTCGTATTCCTCAGAATGATTTACTGAATCGGGCCATGCACGTCTAATTGCAGCAGATTTCCTTTCACGGACCAGAGCTCGCCATGATGCAAAATTTTTATGACGAGACTTCACGTTCTCCAAGAACTCATGTCTTATACACCAAATCATTATCTCCATGTGCTGCAGATTGGCATAGCAGTTATAGTCTCATAAAATGCTCTGTAGAAGTTGTCCGACCAGCAAGATACAAAACTTTAAAAAAAAAAAAAAAATTTAACTTACAAAACTCAATTTCTTTGACATAATAGATACAGAAAACACCCTTTGGAACCAAGGTTATTCAATCAACATGCATGTTGTGATAATCACTAGATCCAGGATCTCTAGTTAATGCAAGTACTAGCATACAGAAATAGTAAATCTATGCAAGTGTTTCTTCAAAAAAGCAGCCAATAAATAAAACAGGCAAAAATAAGAAATGAGGAAGAGGTGGCTTGGCCCACTTGACAAGAATCTCAGGAGCTTACCTGTTTTGTCTTTAAGATGCTCTCTTGAAGGTGGTGTAAATCATGAAGTTTTGCAGAAAGAGAACCCTTGAATGATGATTCCAAGACATCAATAACGTTAGAGATGCCACCTAACTTCACAGAGAACTTGAGAAATAAACTCAAGTTCTCTTTCAGTGCATCCATGGTTAGAGTATCTATAACAAAATCAAGGGAACATTAACCAATCACTATTTCCCCTTTGATAAGGAATTAGAAGTAATAAGTTTAATAATTACTTAATTAGGATACATATCACTTGAATCTCGGTTAAAATATTGTTGAACATCCTCTTGCACCAATCTTTGACCACCACTTCATCAAGCAAGAAAGCAATGATGGGATCACTGGACACAGCACTTTCATCCATACAAACATCTGTCACATCTGTTTGCTGCTGTTAAGACTAACATAATAAATTATATAACCAGCTACAAAGAAGTTAAGAGGTTCCACTTTCTTAAATAAGAAAAGAACCACACAACCAACCACCAATTTATTCTTCTATGGTTATCTTCTGACTATGCATCAGTTATCCTTCCTTTCACACAGAATTAACAAAACAATAAAGAAAAAAAGTTAACAACTTTTTAACTAAATTCTTTGCAAGAAAATCATATGCAACAGAGATGTTAGTCCACCACTGGTCTTAGTATAAAAAGGATACAGTGGCATATTAGAGAAACCAGATTGTTTTCTAGTGCCACATCAAACAAAGCATAAAGCCGCTGGATATCAGCAACCAGTTGTTTATCACTGTCTTTTTCTTGTAATCTGTCATCACACCTCTTGGAGATGAGACCCGCCTCTATGCACTCGTAGTATAGGCGTAGTCTAAGTCTATTGCCATCTTTTGGTAAAGGGATCCTACATATAGGGCAAACATCACATCTCTGACTGCATTCCTCGCATAAAGAGGCATGACCACATGAATTCAACACACTCTGTACATGTCGTCCACAACTTCTTAGATCTCTAGTTGCCCGGCAGTGCTCTACTTTGGCTTCATCACATAATTCCAATGGATCAATTGACGCCAAGTGCTTCAATGCTCCCTGTAACGAGATCCAGCTATGAGTAAATCCATAAAAACTGGAATGTTGTCTATCATTTAACATAATAATTAGCAAAAGGAAGGCAAGAAGCAGCTGTAAGTCCTGATCATAGCAAAACAACTAATGGAGCAAATGGCGCTAGTAAGGGGAAAAATGAACTTCCTTGGTAAGTTGCTGACCGTCAGGGTACTTGTTGCTTCAACCAAAAATAAAATCCTTACTGCTGATAGACATTCCAAATGGGGAATGAACATTGACATAGCCTGTATATTCTGTCGAGAACCCTGTGGAAGCAGAGACCACCTGCTTGTTGAATGTGGCTTTGCCAGGAATCTGTGGTGCAGACTACTGGTTTGGTTAAGAGACAGACATGTACATGTGCTACATGGACACAGCATTTACAATGGACTGTTACTATTACTAAAGGAAGATCCCAAGCTGGACAGATCTTTAGGATGGTATATGCAGAGACCATTCATGCTATTTGGTTAGAATGGAACCAAAGGATACTTGAGAAAACAAGTAGAGATGTGGGGTGTGTTCGGTATGGAAGAAAACTTCCAATTTTCTCATGTTCGGTTGGTCAAAATTTTTGGAAAACAAGCTCCTTAAAAATGAGGGAAATGACTTCCCTAATGGAAGTAGGGAAAACAAGTCTCACAAGTGGCATTCCACATTAATTGTCTCCTCCCCACCTCAAACATCTTCACCCCCACCCCCACCCCCACCCCCACCCCCACCCCCATCCCCATCCCCCTACCCCCACCTCCAACCCCACCCCACCCCAATAGTATTTGTCTAGATTTTTTTTTTCTTTGATAAGGATATTTGTCTAGATTATATATAAATGCTTTTAGGATAATATTTTTTGCTTACGTACCGATCACAAGAAAATAAGTAAGAAACCCACTTATTTTCCTGGAAAAACATTTTCCTTCATACGAACACACCCGTAGATAGAGTAGCTAGGGACATAGCATGTACTTGCAACATTAGAGCTTCTCCTGAAAACCCAAAGGCTACTATAAATGTGTTTGTTTTAGTCTTCTAGCAACTGGGAAGTCTTTGTTTTATTTGGTTGTAGCTTATCCTATACTTACTAAAGGCATTAAGGATACCCTCGCTAGGAGGTGAACCTCTAGTGAACGCAAGTATCGATACATAGTCTAGCGTTGCTTTGTTGTTAGGAGTCATAGTTAAGGAAAGCTAGCTGTGGTAGTTAAGCTATAATATGTAATGCTTCATAAACCTTAACTCATCAATAATAATTTAATGCTTCATTTGGTGATTAATAGAAAACCTTACCTTAGGGTAGAAGGTTAGTTGGTAGTTGAGGATTGATGGTCATCTATGTACCTATTTTCTTACCAGTACTATGTATTAGCATTATTCTCGTAATTTCTTGTTCTACTATTACCTATATTTCTTGTGCTTCAGTTTTTCACATTATTTCATGGTTGTCGCTGTTCTTTTTTCCGAATGCTATGTATTGCTTTCCCTATCGCACTATTTCGTTATTATTACTGCTTCCTTTTCAAACTGCTGTGAAATGCTTTACTTCGAGTTGAGGGTCTATCGGAAACAGCCTCTCTATCTCTACAAGTTACAGGTAAGGTCTGCCTACACTCTATCCTCCCCAGAGCCCACTTGTGGGGTTACACTGGGTATGTATGGTGTTGTTGACATTACCAAAGAAAAACCTAATTTTGCTGTGCTCATAAACCGGCTTTCTCCTTCATTTTTTCAGTAAACCAAACTGCACCAACAAGATCAAGAAGAATACCTACATCTTAATCTCAAAGTAGCTACAGGAATAATATATATATCCATTAAAAAGACAACTAAGAGTCCTGTAAAACTAGAAATATCCCGACACTCACATACAAATCTCTTACCAAACTAAAATCAGTGTAACAGAAAAGTTAAATAGGAAAAACAACGAGCAAGTAGAACATAGATTTAACTTACACTATTGAAATTAATAGGAGGTGAGAGTTGTAAGTGAAAAAGAGGTACCTGGACACGGTGACACGTGTAGTTAGGAGAAGAACGGAGACCGGAACCGCCGTTAACAAGAGTGTGAGAAAGTTCGTCGAATCTTCTTCTCTCCATTGGTTCGTCGAAATCGAAGCGTAACTTAACGGCGCTGTTGCCGGTGACGGTGAAGGAGAAGAAGGGAGGGAGGGTTTTTGAAACACTTTTCCACTGTGCCCTTTCGTTTCTCTCTCTCTCTCTCTCTCTTTTTCTTTTGGCTCCCCGTTTTTACTTTTTGTTTATTTTTCTTTTTTTGTTCCTTCACATTTCAAACGTCAATTAATGGCATGTTTGGTTTCATTAATAAGGTATGATAATGCTCCCATAAAATCCATCATTTAGCAATCTAATGTTTGGACATACTCCCTTTGTCTCAAAATTGTGTTACTTTAGAAAAAATAATTGTCACCTTAGGAATTCATGATAAAAATCAGCAAGTGTTTTCAACTATGTCCTTAGCATTTAAGAAGTAATTCTCTTTCATATTGCTCAATTCTTAAAAAAAATACTAATAAATGAGGTAATTTAGTAAATTTCACATTGTATTTATTACTCCCTCCGGATCAAAAAAAGAGTCTACTTAACCATTTGCACACCCCTTAAGAAAGTACTAACTCCTAGACAAAAAATAGATAATTTGACTAAACTACCCCTAATTAAATAGGTATTGGAATTTGATCATATAACACTTAATAGGGACAAATATGAAAAAACAAGGTTGATTCTTTCTTGATTTGCTAAGTGGACTCTTTTTTTATCCAAGAAAAAAAAAACTAAGTGGACTCTTTTTTTTATCCGGAGCGAGTAATTTCTTTGTGAACGTGATTTTTGCTAAGATGACACTTATTCTGGGACGGAAGGAATAACTACTTCCTCCGGCTCATAATAAGTGCCTACTTAGCCTTCATATTTTAGTTCAAAATAAATGTTCAATTAGGAATTAACGTTATTTTTTCATATTTGTCATTCAAATTAGCAGTAATATGCAAATTTTAGTTAAGTAGCTTAATCGAAATGCCTATTTTTTTAAAAAAAAAAAGTTACCATTTTCTTAAGGTTTGTGCTAAAGACTAAATGGATGCTTATTTTGAACCGGAGGGAGTATTAAGTTGTTATTTATGTTGCCTACGTATAACTAATATAAGTTGTTCGAGAATCAATCTATTATTTTGTATCGAATAGCATGTAAAATGAGTATGCAAGTATTAAAAATAAATGAATTAAACAATTTAAAGAAACAAAACACATATTTTAAATTATTTATTGTACAGGTGTATAATTATCCATGTATTATAATATTAATGTTATAATTATTGCATAATTGATTCATTATGTTTCATAATCTTGGCATAACTTGTCAATTGTGTCGAAAATCCGGCGTACTAATTCTAAGTTAGTATAATGTAGGATATGTTACAGGAGGACATGACTGAATTTAAATCATAAGAGATAAATCGAGTAGGGTATTTAAGTAGAAAAGCTCAAAAGAATTGTTTCATCATTATTTTGAAGTTGGAAATTGCAAATTTCTCAGAAAAAGAGGGCATCTTTTTAAAGAGTCAGTATGTCTTCAATAAAAACTATCGATGATTACCTTAATCATTCTCTTAAATAATGTAGGGCCCATAGAAATGAGCAAATAAAGTTACTAATTAATAGGAGTAATTATGTTTAGTCATGAATAGACAAGTTTTATATTGATTACCAGCTTAATGCAATACTCCTTTTTTTTGTCCGAACTAAGACCGACAACATGAGCAAATTCCCATAGGCAGAGTTTTATAAGTCAATTATATATCACTTAATAATTCGATCTAGTTGCAATTATCTTACAAAAATGTTACTGCTAAATATAAACTTAGTTATCTCACATGTACGTAGATATTGAACTATAGAAGTGTAATAGTTTAGAAAAACAAATCAGTATGTGCCCAGATTTTCATAAAATAACTAAAACTAAAGACCCACTAATCAACTATTCTTCAATTGCAGTTAATCACTCAAGGAATATAAAATATTAATTTCTTTTTTTTCTTGTTTCCTATCATCCTATGAATTGATTCTTTTATCATTCTTCGAACATTGACCGAATTCGTTCTTAACCTTTTTCATATGAATATTACTTATCTACGTTGTGAGCGATAACGCCTTTTATAAGATTATCGTCGCCTGTTGAGCAAATGGGTGGTCCACACACATTTTTGGATCGATGATAAGCAAAATACATCAAAAACACCCCTAAATTATATCCAAAATGTCGATATCACACCTAAACTATACGAGCGACCTATTACACACCTTATGTATCTAAAACTGATATTTTTTACTCCCTGAGAACTAAAAACCAGTCTCAGGTGTGGAAGTGTTCCACACGCGCGCGACACGTCAGCGACACGTGATTGCTAATCTTAGAAATACAATAAATTTCTATTTTATTTATTCTTTCACAATTTTTCTTTTTTTATTTATATACGGGTTTTTTTTTTATTTTTGTTATTGTCTAACCACCGTCAACCACCGCCTAATACCACCACCATCACTGCAATTTCACATATCAAAAAACCAGTATCATTAGAAATAGTTTGACGGAAAATACAAGCTCATCTATGTGAAATAATAAGCATAATAGCAACATGAAATAAAGTGACTCAGTTTGCCGGAGAAGATGAGACAGAGCATTGGTGATGCTACGTTGCTTCAATGGTGCCCACAAAAAAATTAATTCTTTTGGACTAAAAACTAGATTAGTACTAAATCTCAGCAAACTCCATTGGATTTATGGATCTATGAGTTAAAATAGGCTCTTCAATAGCAAAAACAGATTTTAGCCATCAAAGCTTTGACCACGTCACCCCCGCCCTGACGCCCCACACCATTCTTCTTCTTCAACAATAATTTCCAACAGACCATCTTCTTCCAATTTTGCTTGTAGTTCTTATTCAAATCACCAATTTAAGGAAACCCACAAATACCTGTTTGCTTCATCTTTTTCTTCTAGACAATCCAGACTTGACAAATTTATCCAAAATTCCACCAAAAGGTTTTCATGGAGTAATAATGGTGGAGGTGCTCAGAGAATTAAAAGGTGTCCTAAAATTTTGGTTTATGTCTTTGCACGGAGGAGGGAAGGAAGATGGAGATGGAAGAAAAAATGAAAATGAATTTGGTGGGTGGGGAAAATGAGGGGTGTGGTGGGGGTTAAAAAAAATTAAATTTTACAATTAAAAAAAAAAGAAAAATAAATAATATATAATTAAAACGCGCCTCTTTTTTTTTTTAAAATATTGTGTCACATCAGCTCTCAGGGAGTAAAATCAGTTTTAGATACATAAGGTGTGTAATAGGTCGCTCGTATAGTTTAGGTGTGATATCGACATTTTGAGTATAGTTTAGGGGTGTTTTGATGTATTTTGCCTTGATGATAATCTTCTCCAAATGTAATGAATGCTCATCCATTGACAATACTTTACTACTATATAGAAGCATGGGTCTCAACCCATGCTTCGTCGTCCGTTAAGCATTAAAAAAAAAAGTGTGATCCTCATATTAAACACCAACCAATATTAAAAATTAAAAAAAAAAGTAAAAAAAGTGAAACCCACCATCTCCAAACTCACGGGAAAAGAAAAAAAAAGTGGACCTCATATTATCAAAATCAAGCAATATAAAAAAAAAGTGAATCCCATATTAAAAAAAATAAACAATGTCAAAAAAAAAAGTGCAGACTTTGTATTCGTAGCAAACACTAATATAATAAAGTTTTAAATACGGAACACAAATTACAATGTTATATTAATCGTGTTTTGAACATAGTATCTCATATTGACAAAATCAAGCAATATAAAAAATAAAAAATAAAATAAAAAGTGAATCCCATATTAAAAAAATAAATAATGTCAAAAAAAAAAAAGTGCAGACTTTGTATTCGTAGCAAACACTAATATAATAAAGTTTTAGATACGGAGCACAAACTACAATGTTATATTAATCGTGTTTTGAACATAGTATATATATATATATATATATTATATGCATAAAAATAGTGCAAACTAATAATGTCCAAAAGGGTGGGCCCCATACTAAACAACACCAAGCAATATAAAAGAAAAAAAGAAAAGAAACTATATAAAGCATGGGTTTAGACCCATGCTTCGTCGTCCGTTGTCCCTTAAAAAAAGGGTGGGCCCCATAGTAAATAACACCGAGCAATAAAAAAAAGGAAGAAAAAAAATTGGAACTCACCATCTCCAAACTCATGGGAAAAAAAAAAAGTGGACCCCATATTATCAAAATCAAACAATATCAAAAAAAAAAAAATGAACCCCATATTAAAAAAAATATATAATGTTAAAAAAAAATGCAGACTTTGTATTCCTAGCAAACACTAATATAATAAAGTTTTAGATATGGAGCACAAACTACAATGTTATATTAATCGTGTTTTGAACATAGTATATGTATATATATTATATGCATAAAAATAGTGCAAACTAATAATGTCAAAAAAAAAAAAAGTGCACCTCATAAAGGGTGGACCCCATACTAAACAACATCAAGCAATATATAAAAAATAAAAAAAAGTGGAACCCACCATCTCTAAACTCACGGTAAAAAAAAAAGTGGACCCCATATTAACAAAATCAAGCAATATCAAAAAAAAAAGTGAACCGCATATTAAAAAAAAAATAATGTCAAAAAAAAAAAATGCAGACTTTGAATTCGTAGTAAACACTAATATAATAAAGTTTTAGATATATAGTACAAACTACAATGTTATATTAATCGTGTTTTGAACATAGTATATATATATATATATATATATATATATATATATATATATATATATATATATATATATATATATATATATATATATATATATATATATATGCATAAAAATAGTGCAAATTAATAATGTCAAAAAAAAAGTGCACCGCATATTAAAAAATCAAACAATATTCATGTAATTTCCAAAGTATCTCATTAAGTCAATAATGATGGATTCATTGCCACGTGCGTATTCGTAGCAAACACTAATATAATAAAGTTTTAAATACGAAGCACAAACTACAATGTTATAATAATCGTGTTTTGAACATAGTATCCCTTATTGACAAAATCAAGCAATATAAAAAAAAATAAAAAAAAAAGTGAATCCCATATTAAAAAAATAAACAATGTCAAAAAAAAAAAATGCAGATTTTGTATTCGTAGCAAACACTAATATAATAAAGTTTAAGATACAGAGCACAAACTATAATGTTATATTAATCGTGTTTTGAACATAGTATATGTATATATATTATATGCATAAAAATAGTACAAACTAATAATGTCAAAAAAAAAGTGTACCCCGTAAAGGGTGGACCTCATACTAAATAACATCAAGCAATATAAAATAAAAATAAAAATAAAAAAGTGGAACCCACTATCTCCAAACTCACGGTAAAAAAAAGTGGACCCCATATTAACAAAATCAAGCAATATCAAAAAAAAAAGTGAACTCCATATTAAAAAAAAATAATGTCAAAAAAAAGTGCAGACTTTGTATTCGTAGTAAACACTAATATAATAAAGTTTTAGATACGGAGTACAAACTATAATGTTATATTAATCGTGTTTTGAACATAGTATATATATATATGCATAAAAATAGTGCAAATTAATAATGTCAAAAAAAATGTGCCCTCCATATTAAAAAATCAAACAATATTCATGTAATTTCCAAAGTATCTCATTAAGTCAATAATGATGGATTCATTGCCACGTGCGTATCAATTCATTAGTGGGAGCAAATGAAATTACTTTTCTTCAAAAGGTTAAGTAGTCAAACCATACAATTTTCTTTCTTTTTTTATATTAGCCTGAGATCTAATCTAGATATTAAACTGTTGTATTTGTTATTCCGCCATGTCATTTATTTGTTATGTTTACTAAAATAAATATACTTAAAATATTTATATTTTAAAATAAGATAGAATTTAATTACTTTTTTATTTTTATTCTTACTCTAATAAATGTGAAAAGAGATTAATGTCGTAAAAAAAAATATATCAAATGGAGTTCAAATAATGAATAAGGTAAATTAGTCAAATTATAAGACGTTTTCTTAAAAAATCATGTAAAAGACAACATGATAAGTAAAATGAGTTAAACCGAGAATATTTACCAAAAATTAAAAAATAGTATTTTTTCGTTTAAATAGAAAATCAATTTCTACTTTGTTTCGTTTTAAACATGTAAAATTAATTTAATAATTTGAATTGGAATTATCCAAATCAAAATTTGATAAAAAATAATAAGTATTTTACACCTTTAAATTAATCGAATTAAAATTGAAAGTATCAACTGATGCTTAAATATTGCTATTGTTTTATCTCAAAGAGAGGAAAATAGTTTCCTTTTAAACAAGTCTTCTCTTTTAAAAAATATTAATAAATTTACCGATTTTGTATTCGTAGCAAACATTAATATAGTAAAATTTTAGATACGGAGCACAAACTACAATATTATATTAATCGTGTTTTGAACATAATATATACTCTCTCTCTCTCAAGTGTTGTGGGCACGGGCATAGGCCGGCTAGTACTATATATAAGCATGGGTTGGGGGATGGATCGCCGTTCGTCCCCCAACTCATGTTAAAAAAAAAGTGTGGACCCCATATTAAAAAAAATAAAAAAATCCTCCAAACTCATGTAAAAAAAAAAGTGAACCCCATATTAAAAAAAAATAATATCAAAAAAAAAACTTGCACCCCATATTAAAAAATCAAACAATATTCATGTAATTCTCAAAGTATTCTCATTAAGTCAATAATGGTAGATTCATTACCACATGTGTATCAACCCATTAGCGGGAGCAAATAAAATTATTGTACAGCAAAAAACGTGAACCCCATATCTTTGCTTTTCTTCAAAAGATTAAGTAGCTAAACCATACAATTTCCTTTCTTTTCTTATATTAGCCTGAGATTTAATCTAGATATTTAACTGTTGTATTTGCTATTCCGCCATGTCATTTATTTGTTATGTTTACTAAAATAAATATACTTCAAATATTTCTATTTAATTTTTATTCTTACTCTAATAAATGTGAAAAGAGATTAATGTCGTAAAATAAAAAATAATATTAAATGGAGATTAAATAATAAATAAGGTAAATTAGTCAAATTATAATTCTAATTGACGTTTCCTTAAAGAAAAGTGCAAAAGACAACATGACAAGTAAAACGAGTTAAACCGAGAATATTCACCAAAAATAAAAAAAAATTGTAGCTCTTCGTTTAAATAGAAAATCAAATTTCTACTTTGTTTCGTTTTAAACATGTAAAATTAATTTAATAATTTGAATTAAAATTATCCAAATCAAAATTTGATAAAAATAAGAAGTATTGTTTAGGTCCAATCTACATACATTAAAAATAAAATATTTTACACCTTTAAATTAATTGAATTAAAATTTAAAGTATCAAATGATGCTTAAATATTGTTATTATTTTGTCTGAAAGAGAGAAAAATAGTTTCGTTTTAAACAAGTCTTCTCTTTTAAAAATTATTAATAAATTTTTGCAAACTTTTTATTCGTTGCAAATTCTAATATAATATGGTTTTGGATACGAAACACAAACTACAATGTTATATTAATCATGTTTTGAACATAATATATATATATATGTGTCTGTGTTTATTAATAATATAAAATATATGTATTATCACTACCCAAATAAAACTACATACAGATAGATACACTATAATCTAAAGTATTGGATTGTGCCCAGCACGGGCATTGGAGGTGATATCGTCGTCCACCTCCAACTCAGGTAACCAAAAAAAAAAAAACCCAAAGTAGATCTCATATTAAAAAAAAAACAATAAAAAAGCTAACTGCTTTATACTTGCACGTTTCTTCTATTGGACAAAAAGCCCAGTCCACTTTAATTTAATTACTGCTTGAAAAAAAACGTGTACAACTTTTCTGAAATTGTGGGACCCATTTAAGCTATACCCTTTACTTATAGTTATAGCCTTTATTACTTTAACTGCCATTGGTTTTTATGAAATTTTGCAACTACTTTGAGCTCTGTTACAAAAGCATGAATTGGCTCACCTCATATTTCTACTATACATACTATTCTACTATTATAGAAGAGTGGGTTGAGAATAGAATCGTCGTCCGCCCACTCTTTTATAACAATTAATTAAAAAAAAAATGAAGGTGGGATTCACGTGAAGAAGTAGGAGACAATTACAAAATAAAAAAAAAAAAATAGGATATTTAAATGATGATAATAAGTCCAGAAAATGGTAAAGGTACGTTTAGAGAAAATTTAAAGAAGAAAAATTCAGGAAAAAAGAAATAACGATTAAAATTGAACACAAAAATCACTAAAGAAGTCATAAAACCAAAAGATTTAAAACTTATACCTTTGGGTAAGGATAAAAATGCACTAATTTTAGATGCATACGTCTCACACAAATAATGAGGAATAACATCAAGAAGACGGAATATAAACAGTCAAGAAACGTATACACATATTTTCTTAAAATTGGTCTATGCTTAAAAATTTAAGACTACAACAGATGCTAACGCATGAAAGCACTTTTCAGTGTTGTTTAGTAGAAAGAGATGATGGCATGAAACTCGGTAGGAGAAAGTGTATTTCAAATCTTTCAATTGGAGAACCAAACCAGGAAAGTCATATATGAAAGAAGCAGACTAAGTAAAATAATTTATTGATATTTTCAATTAATTGAATTATAATACTTTTTATAATAAAAATTTCATAATTATATTACTAAAAGGTACTCTCTGTGTCCTAATTTATGTGGCATACTTATGCCAAGTCTGCCCATAAGGCATGAGTATACCGGGTCCGGCATAACTTTGGTTGTTCCTTAACAAGTGTATGTCGGGTTCGGCATACACGCGACCCAAACCTTGCCTTGTGATTTTTTTTTTTAAGTTTATGCTTGAGCGGGGGTTCGAACCCAGAACCTCATGATTTCTACGCGAAGCTCAAGGTTGCAACGCGAAGAGCAAAAATTAAAGACCAACAATATGGGGGGCAAAATTTAAAGACCACAAATATAAGGGGCAAAATTAAAGTCCACCCCAAAAAAAGGGCAATCCGCGCAAAAAAATGAAAAAAAGTGTGATACTATTTTTTGTGTTGGGCCTATGCTAGCACGGGCTTTCATCATCTAGTTACTTGTATAATTGATGGTCAAATTGACATTGATTAGACTAATTGTTGATGAAAGGAGAACGATGAAAACAATAATATCATATGTCGCCCTTGTTGACACCCAATTTTGTCCCGCCTCTCCTCCAAAATATCTATTTACGCTTCTAATATTTTGGCAACTTAAAAAAAAAATTATATTCTACTCTTTTTATTTAGAAGTAGAAGCCCAAAAAATAATTAAATAGAGGAGGAAGGATCAACAATTTCAGCCAAATAAATGGCCCAATTAATCAACCCACATTTTAATACCCAACCCACATCTTCAAACCACCAGCCCATACTCTAAACTCACCAGCCCACATTTTAATCGACCCAGTCCATTAAACCATTTGACCCGACCCAGATTCGTTCAAAATAAAGGAAACCATTTAGGGTTTCCTTTCATTTTCTCAGTCGCACACCCCTTCCTCCCTCTCTCTTCTTTCACCTCTCTCTCTCATCCGCTCCTCTCCACCATCTCTTCGTCCCCACCACCGCCATTTGCCCCCCGCTCCTCTTCATTTTTCACCCACCGCACTTCCCTCCGCTCCCTTTCTCTTTCTTCAACGTAAAATCTAAAAAAAAGCCTATAAATAGTTGTGAGTTTAATCCTTAAGGGAGGAGATCTGGAACCCGAAATCCCTAAAAATAAAGATGTTTTTTTTTTGGTATCACCTGAAACCCTCTGAAATAAAGAGTTCTGAGTCACCCTAAAGTTTCAAAGTATCAAATTTGTAGTGGTTATGATAATTCAAAATATCGAGTCAAAATATTAGAATATTTGTTTTCTGTTTTGCGTCTGCTTTGTTAGTTGCTGTGAATTCGAGCATCGCAAGCTCGGATTTAGTAGTCTTCGAGGTAGATATCGAAACCTTCGCCTCACTTCGCTGCACCCGAAAAAGGTAATTTCCCTTTTTCCTTTTATTTTATGCTTAATCTATGCTTTCTTAATCTTTGTTAGGTTTAAAATATGATGATTAGTTAGATTCGTTTGATAGGCCAGTTTGTATGTTGATATTAATCCGGACCTAATTAGTCTTGTGTGATGATTGAAGCATCGAGTTTGGCTCTGCTTACGTAATTACATATAGTATGTATGATAGATTGGCTTCAGTTAATTCAAATGCATGAGTTAATCGTGCTAGTTGGTTTAAGTTGCATATCATTGTATAAATCTGTATAATTAGTTAGTAGGATATTTGAGCTTGTTTAAGTGTTTGTTGTTAGGTTAGGCATGACTAGTGGTTAAGTGTGTGATTGATTTCTGTTTGCTTCTGATTATAACACAAGATTGTTTAATGCAATTCAATAATGACATAGTAATATGGAGGGCTGAAATTGTAACAGAGAGAAAGCATATCCAGTTTGTACTATGATAAGAATGATGGTTTGTGGATAAGATAAATAAATCTGGTTTAAAATTAGCATAAGGTAAAATTGATGTGCTGTTTGGAGCTATTAACATACATCAGTTTCAGTTCTTAGGCTGGTTTATATTGTCTTAAGGAGGTTAGATGTTGTTTTAGATTTAAACAATCTAAAGATGTCCTTCGAAACATACTTGAGCACCTGGCAGCCTTGATACATAGACATTGATCCCTATTTCTCTCCACCTCAACTCCCTTGTGTCTCCATATTCCTGCCGATGTGCAAATTGTTCATTTTTCACACCAGCAGTCTAAAAACAGATCTGGTCTATTCCCTTGTTATTTTGGTTTTGGTTCCTATATAATAATGAGTAGTTTGTTCTGTGTTTAGATATTTAGTTTGTTTGCTTAGTATTGTAGTTGGTATGAAACCATGTTTAGTTATTGAGTCTTGCTCTGCTTAGTGTTGTAATCAGTATAAAAATTACACTCAAAGTGGCCTAGTTTGTTTACTCAGTTTGAGACTGAGGTCATGATTAAAAGAGTTATGGGCTGATATTTGATTGATCCTCTGTTAATAGAGTGTGTAGTCAAAATATGATGCTTATCTTGTCAAATAGAAGTGTCAAAATCTCTGTCTATGTGCCATCACTGTTAAATCATGATGTTAATTTGCACCTGTGTTTGCTCGAATTCATATGCACATGAATTGCACTTAATAAAGTTTATCGGACTAACGATGGTGTTAGTTTGGTTAAGTAAGTCGAGTAGACCATTTGTTTGCCTGATTGGTTTCCTACAAGGTTCTCTGCAAATCCATAAACCAATTATAAATGATTGTCTATTAGCTTAAGCTTGCATGATCTCATTTCATATAAAAAGACAACAAATGTTCTTAATAAGATCAAAAAGGGACTCTGAGTTCAACTCTGATGTTTTGCATACATATAACATATCTGACTAAGTTGTGTAGGAGTATTGAAGTCCATTATTGATAAAAATGACAACGGCATACTAAATGATTACTTCCTGTTAGATTAACCTTGTTTCACTCACTATTGTTACTTAAAAAAAGAAAAAACAATCACATGAATCAGTTAAGTGTACCTCTTCATCCATATACTTGTTTAAATCTGGATGAACTGTTGACATTCTAATGTTCCTATGGAAAACCATATCTGCTCGGCCTCTAGTGACCATGCTAAGGTAAAGAAATGCCAAATATGTGGGTTTGCGTGTTTAGAAGGATTAAATCCCTGTCTGATGTTGATTTTCTATACCCGTGTTGTTCGTTTACCAAACTGATCCTCTCTGTGGTCTGCTGGTCTAAGTCAACCATTAAAACATTGTGTTTTATAATGTGAAGCACATCTTAAGGAATTCTATGTATGTCTTCAGGGCGTGTTATTGACTGATTGATGTTGAAACATTAGTGGCATGTCAAGAATGCTATTTAGTTTTGTCCAGTTTGCACATAACAATTCATGTTTGCTTGTTTGGAAACTGTTGATATATTAACCAGGGGGAGTCCACTATGTTAATTAAAAGTCATTAAGTTGCTCATAGATTGCTATACTTAGTAAAGTATAAAATCAGATCTGTGGAGCATGTCTGGGTTTGCTGTTTGCTTGATTTTTTGTTGTTGTTGTTGTTGTGATTCCTATATTGCAAGCATGTTTGGTTGGTTATGCATATGTATGTATGAGATATACATTAATTATACACGGCATATACATAATCTGCTTTGAGTGTATATCTTACGTGTTTGATCTTATTCATTTGATTATATTCTAATCCTTTTCTTTTCGTCTTATGCATGACCATCGCATACGAGTCCGTGGGACTCGTTCCTCTTCCGCATTCGATGTCGGGCTAAAAGCCCAACGTAATATTATCGAGTCTCTCTCGTGTCCAGCCCATCCGCAGCATATACACAAAAAGAAAGGAATTCTGGGCTAAAGCCCAATGGCAAAACAGTCCGCAGCAGTTGGGCCCTAAAATGGGCTAGATCCATTCAATTTTCTCCCCATCTACCTTATTTTTATTGTTGTGTATTTTTATTTGCTTTGTATGACTAACACCTTATCTTATTTTATTTTCTTAACTTAAATGAATCCTAGTAAAATTAGTGGTTTAGTTTTAATATGATGGGTAGTTAATAAAAAAAAGAAAACTAACATTAGTTCCATAAGTTTCATTCCCTTTTTTATGTTAAAATTATTTATAGTATTTATTTTTATTAGAATAATTGATTTTCAAAATAGCATGACTACATATTTTTGAGCTAAAAGAATCATGATTTGTTCTTGCTATCTTAAAATTTAAAAACGTCACTAATATTGCAAAATACGAGTTCAAGTATGCTTTACAAACAATTTTTTCAAGAGTTACCTAACTATGCGTCTTTTAGCCAAGTATAGTTAATATAAAAGAAAGAAAACTCATACCCTTTCCATCACATTTTAAAGAAAATAAGTCTAGGTATTTCTACATCACCATATTGATATAATACAAATTTTGTCTAAAGTTCACATTTTGCTAAAAGGCTATAGGCGAGTTGTTATATTTTTGCAAGTCTTATTTTCAAGAACATTACTACATTTTCATTCAAGGCTTAGCATGTCCAAGTTTTATTTTAAATAGTATTTAAAATCTTCTTTTTATGCAATACATCATATTTTCTACAAGTATTATTTCAAATGACATCATTATTACTTTCATTTAAAGTCTTAGCGACATTTATAAGTCCTATTTTAAAAATGGCATTCAAAGTTTTCTTTTATATTATATTTTCTGTAAATCTTATTTTCACTAATATTATTTTCCTTTTTAAAACTTTAGCAACATTTGTGAACCATTTTTTAAGCATTATATTTACTCTTAATTAATTAACCTAAGTTTGGCCGGATAACCGTAGTTAACGGATTCTAAAGGATGCCTAACCCCTTCCCTTTAGGATAATATAGAACCCTTACCTAGAATCACACTGATTAAGCAGACTATTAACGGAGGTTTAGTTAGCTTTTCCTTAGTTAATGATTAGGTGCCCTAATTCACCTTAAAATCAATTAGGTGGCGACTCGTTAAAACAAAGCAATCTAGGAATCTCCAATATGTTGTACTTCCGATTTAACCCGGTTAAAATGGGGTGTAACAGCCCTAATAGAGGGCTTCTTCTCACAGTACTTTTTTCCTTGCGTATTTATGTACTTCTCTCGGAACAAGAAAACACCTTTTCAATTGTCTTAATATATGGATCAGACTGAAGAATTCAAATTGATTTTAAACGAGACAAACAAAAAAGGAGGAAAGACCCCTCAATAAATGAAATTGCCGAAAGATTTTTCTTTGAACTGTTTGAAAGTTATTCAATTTGAGTTATGATAGTTCTTCGATTCATTCCGCGTGGCGCGAAATTCATCATTGGCGCAAATAGTTGAGAAAATTCTTAGATCTTTCAGTGTTGTTCTAGCTCTTGCCTGTGGGCGTTTTGTAACTGACGCTCCACCGTCTCAAATTATTTGTCATGATTACTAAAAGTAGTTGTCTCAAATTATTTATCGTTTTAGAAGTTCAAGACGCAATTAATTATTTTTCCTATTTTATCATCAGTAGAATTTTGTCATTAATAGAAATAACACATAAATAGAATAAATAGTTAACGAAGAGAGATCGCTCATTCCCTTTTTTTTTAGTAAAATTTACTTGTCATAGCTACTTCTAAGACTTATTTATGAATAATAACTACTTTATTTTTTATTTAATTTTTGTAGCTTTATTTTTCCAAAATTACATTTCATAACTGATCCAGTAATTTTTGAAATACATGTACCTCTCTATTCTCTCTCACTGCACATTTAAGCTTCTCCAAACCCTAAAAAAAAAAATTCTCCTCACAACTCACCACACAACGTCATCTTCTTCTTCCTCTTTACCCCATTACAATGATCTCTTCTTCTTCTGTAACTCTCTAAATAATCATCCACCATATCATTAGATCTGTACAACAAAATACCCCTTTTCCAATACTGTACGATCTCCCCCATTTTTCCCAAAAACGCACACCAACTGTTTGTGTAACTGTCCCTTTGAAATAAAACACAATACTCATAGAACCATTTGAACTTAAAACCCCTAGTTGGATTAAGCTGGAGATAATTGTGGGTCATTTTCATTACCCATTAGATCCGAAAAAAACCACTTTCAATACTGTTTGATTTTCCTATTTTCCCAAGAAACGCACACCAGGTGTTTGTGAAATTGCTCCTTTGAAAGAAAATACGGTACTCATAGAATCATTTGAACTTAAAACCCCCAGTTGGAGTAATTGTGGGGCATTTGATTACCCATTAATCACCCATTAGATCTGAAGAAAATCAACATTGGACGATTTTCTGTGTAGAACTATGTTTGCGTTTTCTCAGATCTCGAAAAGCAGGATGGTGGATCGAAAGAAAGGCGGCGGAGGAAGGAGGAGGATTTTTCCAGTTGTTGTGGTGGTTCTGCAGGGTTTGTGGTTGTGGTGTTTCAGTATATTTTTGTATATTTCGTTATATTTCAATGTACTGTTTCAGTATATTTCTATATATTTCAGTATACTGTTTCAGTATATTTCGCTATATTTTAATGTATTTCTAATTTAAGAAACAGTTTCTGATACATTTTATTGCATTCCATTGTATATACGCATACTACAATTTTATATTTCTTAAACAATCAACCATATTTTATTGTATTCCAGTGTATATTTTTTTGTATTTGGAAGTATTTCTAAAAGTTTGGAATAGAGTAATTTCGAGAGAGAAAAACCAGCAAAAAAATTTTGAATGGATGATTTTGATAGAGAGATGTTAGCTATAATGGAACCTCGTGAGGTTTGCGTGAATCATGGAACCATTAATCCAAATGACCATATATATTTAAAAAAGATTTTTATTGCCATAAATATAGCCCTTTTTTAATTCAACAGCCACACTGTATTTCGCTATATTTCACTGTATTTTCAAAAACGTGAGATACAATTGAAATATAGCCAAAAGCAGCTACGAATTGTAATCTTCAACTTATAGTTATAACTTGCTAGAAGCTGTTAAAAGGTAGTTATTTGTGTAAGTTTACCTTTTTTTTTTTAAGTAAAAAGAGTAGGCAACCGCAAGTACCACAATTTGCATAAATAAAGCGGGCAAGTATATTTATAAATTATTGTGGCTGCCATTTCATTAAGAGACCTTACTGTATCATGGGAAGGGTGACGATGACATTATGTTTGAAGCATGAGGAGGTCAACATCTTAATCTCAAATAAAATCAAGTATATGAAATATCATTGTAGTTCCGGTTTACTTTCATCTAAATCCAAACCAATATAGCGAAGGCCAAGAACAGTGTCATACCGAGTACCAAATTTAGAAGATTCATGATGTCATAGTCTTATTTTCACTAAGCATCAACCTACGGCAGATTTTCAGCTAAAGAAACATTATATTCAAAGTGTGTTTTCCGTTTTTATTTTTCCAGGAGGGAGCAAGATAAGAGTTCCATCGTGTGCCCAAGAAATCACAAGCTCGAATTGAAAATTGTCTTTTTACACAAATGCTAGGTAAAACTACATCTACTAGACCTAATATAGTTAAGACTCTTATTCAACCCCGCTCACGGTGAACCTATTATTAGAAAATGTTTCCTATCAATAATCTATTAAGAAGGGGGATGAATGTGTCTGGAGATACAAAAATAGCTCGACTCTCATACAGGGATCAGAAACAACCATTCTAGAGGAAGCAATATGGCAAATCTGAAGCAAACTGACAAAGTAACATCAACTCTTTGAAACCATACTTTGGGTTGTCCTTTTATAGGGGAAAATGGGTAAAAGAATGTATATACTCCAACACAGCAGCCCCCAGAGTTCAACTAAAGAGAACACACCTCATGCCATGCTTAGTAGGAAAAAGAATCAAAAAGGTCATAAAGACAAAGGAGGAAAGACAACAAGGAATGAGAACGTTATCTTTTTTATTCAAAATCAAGTACATCCATATATAATAGAAACTTCATAAGAATATAAAAGATGTAAAAAAAGATTAAATTATAGATGAAATGTATAAAGTGCCTCAAACTTTCCAGGGTTCCCAAGAGGTACAAAACTACCATTTTTGTCCCTCAATAACCAACAGTGAACAGCCTAATTACAAATAGTGTATTCTCACCAAAGAGGGGGAGGTGAGGGCACGGAGATATGCAGCTGATATATTTGTGCATCAAGTAGAGACTGAACTTGCTTCAGTAGCTCTGTCCTCAACTAAGTTGTTCTGCTGTTCCTTGAAATGCAATTATAGTTTGGTGAAATACAATGATAGTAAAGGGATATTTTGTTCTTGTAAGCAAGGATTTAAGCACCATATACCTTTTTAGTAAGTGAGGCTGAATGGCTGAGAGCTGGCTGGGGAGGACAGAATAGGTGATTATTTTTTTGGATTAATAGAATTCTTGATATTATAGAAGCTGTTGTTCTGACTCTTCTTTGTTTGCTTCATCCCACTTTTCTTTACACCAAACGAAGATTCTTGCCTTTCAAAATAAAGGTTAAATTTCTTACCTCACGCCCTTATGCAGAAAGACTGGACGAATCTTCCAATTGGGAGATGATCCAAAAGAGCAGGAGATTACTAGTCATAGAAGTAACAATATAAGTAGATGTTCTTCTTTTTCCTCTCCTGGTCTTGCCTGTTCTAAGAGAATCGAGTATATCCTATAAACAAAATTGGTATACTTGAACAAATACACATTTCTTTTATTCAAGTGTGACCCGACTATATTTTACCAGATAAATTTATATACACTAAATTGGGGGAAAACTTTCAATCCTTTCCGAGTCACAGAAACATGATGCACTTAATTTCAATTTCAATAACCAAAAATCCTACTAGCTCTTAAGGAAATTATCTCCTCGTAGACATCAAGGATGAGAAAGTGCTTAAAATCATAAACTAACCACAAACACGGCATGGCATTATCTGGACTTAATACGTTAGACAATCTGAAAGCAAAGCTTAGTGCAGCCCACATATGTGCCTATATGTCTTATGACTATGAAAAATATATTGCAAAAAGTTGGGACACTTCAGAGAATACATCAAGCTAGTATAAAGGTCACCTGACCAAATCCTGCACATTGACAATCTATAAACAAACATTTATAACCTCATGATTTCTATGAGTTCTGTATAGTTGCATCATATGATTGCCAAAAAACTTTATAACAAGAGCAAAAACTAGTGTAGACCTACATTCTTTGGAGGACAAGAAACATCACAAGGCAACATCAAAATTAGTACATGTTATCTTTACGAATAAAACTAATACCTCGCCCTTCTTATGCACTATTCAAAAGCAAATAATTTTCCAAGCATAATTAAGTCGCTGACTCAAAAAGTTATCCTCCAATCTTATCATCGCTCATACAAAATAAAGATGTATGTACATAAAGAACATTAAATTATTCACCCTTTTTCATATGCAGCTCCAGACAAAGACAAATCAGTTGGAGGTCTCCTCCCCCAATACAAGGAAAGCAACCAGCACCTCCAAACAGAGTCTGGAAGCCTGTCAAGCGACATTACGAGGGAAAATCAAATAACAAACTGAGCTGAAAATAACAAAATCTATCCATCCATATCTCAAGTTCCATTCTTTACATACATTAGGTTACCATTGCAACCAAAATATTTTCAAATATACCCATATGCTACTAATCGAGACAAAACTAGATATAAATCCAAGATGCTATCCTACTAGATATAAATCCAAGATGCTATCCTACTAGATATAAATCCAAGATGCTATCCTATTCCCTCTAAGTAATTCAATACATTATACCTCCACAATTGAGGCATCAATGAAGCAAAATCCTCAAGCTCTAAACTTTCCCTGTAGTTCCTCAATCCTTGCAAAATCTGCAAAACCATCATTTATTAAACCCTCACAACTCTAAAGATTACCCAACAATAGAATTAGAGAACCATAAAAAGGGACCAGACCTTTTCCACAGTAGCAAGAATTCGGATACACCAGCTATACCATATCTACTTCTGCAACAAACATGAAATTCTTAAGTCATATATTAACATCATATAAAGCAGCTCATTTGCCAAAGACAATAATTTTTAGAAAGAAAAAAAAAAAGACATATACCGTAGTATCATTGACTTTGAATGAGTCAGCAGTGAGGCCTACTAAATACAACCCAGGGAAAGTACTCTACAAACAAACATAACAAGCACAACATAAGAAACCAAAAATCATAAATAAAACAACATAAAGATTCTAGTTTTTTTTTTTTTTGGGGGGTCATACATCAAGTTGTTTCTGGACTATCTTGGATCTTTTTTTGGGTCTTCTAGAGGGTCTTGACCCGGTCATAGAATACACATCTTCTTCAATCTCTTCTTTTGATAATGAGATCCATAATTTCCTCTTACCCTTCATCTTACCCGACCCGACTCCATTTCCATTCAAGTTGTTATTATCTTTCAATCTCTGTGACCTTTGTACATGATTACTAGTACTACTTTCAACTCTCATTTCAACCTTCTTTAAAGACACCGTTTCAACACTCTTTCTTGGCCTTAAATTCCATAACCTTACTTCTCCTTCTTCACAACCCATTTTTTCTTCTTCTTCTTCATGTTGGTGTTCTTTTTGTTTGTCTGAGGAGCAAGGAGGGGAACCCTTTCTTGTGTGGGTTTTGTTAGTATGCCACTTCAATTGGGGTAAAGAGAAATAGTGCAAAGGTTGTGACTTCACTGGTGCTGTTGCCATTTACAAAAACAGAGAACTGAAAAACAAATAACTATATGTTAAAAAACAAGAATTAGAGGGTTGAGATGTGTGTTGTTTATGGAAGAATTATGGGTTTTTAAGGACGGCGCCTGTGGAAAACAAGAGAGGTTTTTTTTTTTTGCAGGAAGGATGGTTTGCCTTGTTTTGAAATAGAAGGAGGAAGTAAGTTACTTATTAAAAGGGATTATACCATTTGATGATGATGTAAAAGGGATGATGGGATACGTATAAAATGTTGCATAAACGGCCACGATAGACCACAACAAATGTGATTCCACATGTGGACCCTACTCAAAACAATTTCGTGTTTGAGCTCTACGTTTGAAAGAATTTAGGCTAAGTCGGGTTTTAATGCGGATACTGAATATTGAATGAGAAAAAAAAAGTGATCCCATATGTGGAGTGTAAGGAGAGAGGTGTGTATGGAGATATTATCTTTATTTTTTGGGAGGATAGAAAGTTGTTTTTGATAGATTCTTGGTTCAAGAAAAAGTATTTTTCTAAACATATCATTTATTAGTCCATATATCTTAATTTATGTAATGGTGTTTGATTAATACAGAGTTTAAGATGAAAGGATATTGAAACTTGTCGTTTAATATAAGTCATAATTGTGTGTAATTATAAATAATCTCATTAAGGTAATATGGGAATGTTATTGTTAAATTACTACTCATCCCGTCCCAATTTATGTGAAGTTGGTTGACTAGGCGTGGATTTTGTTTCTTTTAAAGGCATTTGAAATTTATGGTCTAAAATAATTCATAGAAAGTCATTCCATTAAAGATAAAATGAGAAGTTTATAGCGACAATATTACTAAATAGGAAAAGATAATTTTCTTTTTGGGACCAACTAAATAAAAAATGTCACATAAATTTGAACAGACGGATTATAGAAAGTTTTTATTTATTTGGTATCAACTAAAATGAAAAAGCTCACATAAATTGGGATGAGTAGTTTTAGGACTTGTAAATCATACTATTGACTTCCTTAGAGCTTTTCTTTATTTCTATTTAGTGTTAGGTATCCACTTTTTAGGGTCCGACTAATTTAGATTTGTATAAAAAAGTCTCACTTTGGGAAGTAAAGAATTTTCTATCAAAGGTGACTTCATATCCAGTGCTCGAACCCCAAATCTCTAATTTAAGATGGATGAGTGCTTATCACTCCACCACGACACTTATGAATTTCTTGTGGGTGATTTTATCCTCCATAAATTCGTATTCGGTGCATTTTCACCTTATTTATTATTTAACTATGATAAAATATATTAATTTTGTATAAACATGGAATACAATTAAGTTTTACCTTTTATCCCTATATACACTTTATGTTAATAAAAATTGATCGAAAATTTCAAGTTAATGCATGAAAAATAGACATATTTCTCATCGTTACGGTATATGTGAATTTACTCCGAGGACCAAAGAAATAAATGTACTCAAACCTACTGTAGTATATCTATATACTAGATGGCCTATGTCTGTGCTGTGCACGGGCCTAACACTTCGGATTATAGTGTATCTATGTATATATAGTTGTGTTTAGATAGTGATAATATATATATACATACATATATATATATATATATATATATATATATATATATATATATATATATATATATATATATATATATATACTATGTTCAAAATACGATTAATATAACATTGTAGTTTGTGCTCCGTATTTAAAACTTTATTTTATTCGTGTTTGCTACGAAAATGTATTAATACTTTTTAAAAGAGAAGATTTGTTTAAAAGAAAATTATTTTCCTCTTTTTGAGATAAAATAATAGCAATATTTAAACATCAGTTGATACTTTCAATTTTAATTCGATTAATTTAAAAGTGTAAAATACTTATTATTTTTTATCAAATTTTGATTTGGATAATTCTAATTCAAATTATTAAATTAATTTTACATGTTTGAAACGAAACAAAGTAGAAATTAATTTTCTATTTAAATGAAGAAATGCTATTTTTTAATTTTTGATAAATATTCTCGGTTTAACTCATTTTACTTGTCATGTTGTCTTTTGCATGGTTTTTTAAGGAAACGTGAATTAGAATTATAATTTGACTAATTTATCTTATTCGTTATTTGATCTTCATTTGATATTAATCTCTTTTCACATTTATTAGAGTAAGAATAAAAATAAAAAAGTAATTAAATTGTATCTTATTTTTTAAATATATATATTTTAAGTATATTTATTTTAGTAAACATAACAAATAAATGACATGGCGGAATAGCAAATACAACAATTAAATATTTTGAAGAAAAGTAATAATATGAGGTCCATGTTTTTTGCTGTGCAATAATTTCATTTGCTCTCACTAATGGGTTAATATGCATGTGGCAATGAATCCACTATTATTGACTTGATGGGGATACTTTGGGAATTATATGAATATTATTTGATTTTTTAGTATATGGGGTGCACTTTTTTTTTTTTTTTTGACATTGCCTTTTTTTTTTAATATGGGGTCCATTTTTTTTTCATGAGTTTGGAAAGGGTGGGGTCCATTTTTTTTTTTTTCATGAGTTTGGGGAGGGTGGGGTCCAGCTTTTTGTTTTGTTTTTGTGACTGTCGACGAAGCATGGGTAAACCGATGCTTCTATATAGTAGAAAAATAAAAATATAATAAAGTATTTCTATCTACTTTTTAGAAGAGTTGGTAATATAAAATATAAAGCGTCATTTTTTTTCCCTTAAATAAAAAAGTGGGTGGGACCACAAAGAATTTTTTTACTCTTAAATAAAAAAGTAAGACCGAACACGGACGACGATCTTGCCTTTATAAACCGACTCTTCTATATAGTAGTAATAGTAAAGTAATACATATAATTTTTTTATCAAATTTTGATTTGGATAATTCTAATTCAAATTATTATATTAATTTTACATGTTTAAGATGAAACAAAGTAGAAATTTGATTTTCTATTTAAATGAAGAACTTCTATTTTTAAATTTTTAGTAAATATTTTTTGTTTAACTCATTTTACTTGTCATGTTGTTTTTTACACGGTTTTTTAAGGAAACATCAACTAGAATTATAATTTCACTAATTTAGCTTATTAATTATTTGATCTCCATTTAATATTATTTTTTATTTTATGACATTAATCTCTTTTCACATTTATTAGAGTAAGGAAAAAATGAAAAAGTAATTAAATTCTATCTTATTTTAATATATAAGTATTTTAAGTATGTTGCTGTACAATAATTTCATTTGCTCCCACCAATGGGTTGATACGCATGTGGTAGTGAGTCCATCATTATTGATTTAATTGTTTGATTTTCTAAGCATTTGTTTTTTAACATTGTTTGTTTTATTAATATGGGATTCACTTTTTTTTTTAATACTGCTTGATTATGTTAATATGGGGTCCATTTTTTTTTTTCCCGTGAGTTTGGATGTGGTGAGTTTCACTTTTTTTTTTATTGCTCGGTGTTATTTAGTATGGAGCCCACCCTTTTTTTTTAAGGGACAACAGACGATGAAGCATAGGTCTAAACCCATGCTTTATATAGTTTTTTTTTTTATATTGCTTGGTATTGTTTAGTATGGGGCTCACCCTTTTGGACATTGTTAATTTGCACTATTTTTATGCATATAATATATATATATATATATATATATATATATATATATATATATATATATATATATATATATATATATATATATATATATATACTATGTTCAAAACACGATTGATATAACATTGTAATTTGTGCTTCGTATCTAAAACTTTATTATATTAGTGTTTGCTAAGAATACGAAGTCTGCACTTTTTTTTTTTGACATTGTTTATTTTTTTAATATGAGATTCACTTTTTTTTTTTTATATATATATTGCTTGATTTTGTCAATATGGGATACTATGTTCAAAACGCGATTAATATAACATTGTAGTTTGTGCTCCGTATTTAAAACTTTATTATATTAGTGTTTGCTACGAATGCGCATGGTGTTTAATATGGGGCCCATAATTTTTTTTAACATTATTTATTTTTTTAATATGGGATTCACTTTTTTTTTAATAGTGCTTGATTTTTTTAATATGGGGTCTACTTTTTTTTCCCGTGAGTTTAGATGTGGTGGGTTTCGTTTTTTTTTCTTAATACTGATTGGTATTTAATATGGGGCCCACAATTTTTTTTTTTAATATTAATTATTGTTTAATATATATAAGGCCCACAATTTATTTATTTTTATAATTTTTTTTATGAGCCTGTCTGATATGAGCCCAAAATTATAAGGACTTGCAACATCATGTTACGCAGTAGGTTAGGAATATCAAAAATATCTACAAGTTCAACAAAACTATATACACTTTCACCTATTGTCATGATTGAATTGGAGTTTTCTCGGACAACGCTATCAACCTATAGTTATCCTTAGACGTTCCTGCTCCATTGAAAAGATGCAAAAAAAATAAAATAAAAAATGTTCGTTGCTTGTACAGTCGGACCTCTCTTTAATAACATCTCTCTATAATAGTCAAATTTTTTCAGAATCAATTTTTTATGTTATATTTTACTTTTCTATAATAATATTTTACCTATAATAGCAACAACCAACTTTATAATAGTACGTTCTTTGTAAAATTACACCCACATAACCCTATCTTCTTTTTTTGGTAATACAATAATTAACCATCATTATAAAAATATAATATTCGTGATTATTAATAATAAGTGTATAAATTTTGACCAAATATTTGATCGTTTAATACATTATTTATGACAAAGAATATCATTTGAAAATATATGTATATTTTCATCATTAAAATATTTCTTTCGTTATACAAACTATGATTAAGCTTACAATTTGATAATTAAAATAAAAAATTATATTTTACTTTTGTCTATAACAGAGAAATATTATCAAATTGTAAATGTTATTATAGATGTATAACAGCTATTCTTTATAACGGTCAAAAAAATATCGTACTGTTATAGAGAGATTTGACTGTATTATTTAGAGTCACTAGCCACTAGGTCTGTTTACCCCGGATTCGGATAATCAATTAGATTTGTAAATGTGTATAGGATATGTGCTTTGTTCTTGATGAGTGTTAGACAAAGAAAATAAATGTTTGAGAGCTCCCTTAGTAAGACGGTTAATGATGATAGTTTGCTAATGATATGAACATCTATGAACAATATACGATACTTAATGGAGGGAGGGCAATGATAATAAAAACAAATGGACTTGGCCGAATCAAATAGTGAGAGAGATTGTATATATGCTTCTTCTACTACATATGTTCTTGGAAAATAAAAGGAGCCAACCCCCATAAGGGAGGAGAACATGCTCTATTTATAGTGCCATACTTCTCGATCTCACACAAATGAGGACTAATAAAATAATCATGACAAGGACAGCCCTGCACGGATTTGGTGGGATTGGACTGACGGCGCAGTCTGACACACGCATGGTAGGTAGTTGACTATGACAGCACGCTACTGGCGCGGGGTCTGCATGCAACGGCCACACGAAACAACGGCTACTTGGACCAACGGCCATAAATGCTCGAGTCGTCGTTCTCGGATACTCGGGTCTCCGGGCTTGGGTGTTCCGACAATGCCGAAGGCAGATCAGTCGATGCCCATGCCCCGCTCCGGCCCAAACACTACCCCGGTCAAGGGCTAATAGTACCCGGTGCATTCTTATTCTTTCCTCCGGTTTCGGTCCCACCGGTTTGGCTTATATCCGGTTTTTACCGTATACAGATAGCCCCACACTTCCCGGATCTGCGGTCTACCAGAGTAACGGGAAGTGGATTATCCCCGAAAACCGGTGATTCTTGCAGCTCGTCATTATCTTCTCATTTTGGCGGGAACGGTTGCGCAATGTCTCCCCTTTCATCGACCACGTGTCCCGCTCCGGATGGTTCGCCTCTGCCAACCGCCTTTTTCACGTCGTTTCGAGTCATTCCAAATTAATGACGGGACACGTGGCGCCCCTTGATTGGCCGTCCTCGGTAACCGCTCCTTTTCTTCGCCAATATAAGGCCCTTTACCTCTTCATTTCTCCACTTTCACGCACTTGCTCCTCTTCAACTTCACACCATTCTCTGCACTTTTTCATCTCCACTTCACCCAATCAATCTTCCCATTCGATCTGTAGCTGGTTCTTTGATTCACACAATCGCGCGAAAGAGCCAATTCTGTTTCCTTTTCTTATAGTCATCACCAGTTCCCCCGTTTTTCTCAAATTCCTCTCCCTTCTTTCTTGTCACTAAGATGTCTGAATCCACTTCTCATGACGCCCCGCCGGTATCATCCCCGGGGGCCGAGGCTTCGTCACCCGCTAGATTCGAGCCCACGGCCTCGGATATCATACCGGCCATATTCAATTTTAACAAGGATCTTGAGGTCGAAAAGCCTTCCTCTGTTTCAGACAGGGGATTCGACTTGAGACGGTATCCCTCATCTATCACCGAGGAGAGGCTCGACGTAGTCCGGGCTGATTGCGGGTGGGACACCCGTCCGGTTCGGGTCTTCGCCCCCGGACCAGATGAATCTGTTACCGACCACCGTGAAGGGTTTTTGTATGTTTACACATATCCCTTCACTCTCAAGCTCGACCCTCCGGTGGATCCGGTTATCCTCGATATGTGTCGGATCTATGGCGTCACACTGGCCCAGATCGGCCCAAATGTTTGGAGGGTCGTGGCTTGTCTCCGGTCATTGGCCAACAAAGCCGAGAAGGAGTTCACGCTGGCCCACCTGATACGCCTATACTCCCCGAGGTTGTTCCGGGGCGGCGTAATAAAACTGGCCAAGCGCAGCCGGAATCCATTCTTCGCGAAAATGGACGAAGACAGAGACCGGGGATGGTTGGAGCGATATGTCCGGGTGAAGATCGAGGACATAATTCCAGCCGAGCATATGCCTTTCCCGGAGAAGTGGAATAATAAGCGTAAGCCCCAAGTCTCGAATGATCGCTTTGGTATTTGCTTTGTCAAACTTTGATTCTGCTTTCTCACTATTTCTTTCTTGCTTTTGCCAGCCAATGGGTACGTTCCTCCGGTCATCCGGAATCTTCATGACTGGGTCACCATGCTCCTTGCCCAGCATCCCTATGACGACCGGACATGGGCTCACTTGTCTCGTGGCCGATGGATCGCCCAAAATCACGGTAGTCTTCTATTCCTATTCTGCTGCATTCTTCTCTATTCGTTCCGTCCTTTGATTTTTGCTATCATCTTGTCCTTTTAGGTTTGCCTAAGGGCTCGGTAGCCCCCAGGTCGGAATCGGGGGCCGCCCCTCCAGCTCCGGAGTCTGAATTTGACACAGCGGGTTCTTCCCGTGTCCTTACCGATGCCGCAAAAAGGAAACGACCTTCCGAGAAGGGGCAGACGCCGAAAAGGGAGAAAGCAAGAAGCGTCGCTCGTCCTTCACGGGAAGAGACAGAGCCCGACATCATCGTTCGGAGAGTCGGCTCTGTTCCCTCCGTGGCTCCAATACCGGAGGAGGCGGTCTCCGTTCCACCCCTTCCTTCCATCGGCGAAGGTCTCTTGGTTCCCACTCCCAATTCAGGTGCGGAATAAATACTTTCACCAGCTCCTCTTCGGTCGATTGACTTTGTCGATATTTCAGGTGAAACTTCCTCGGAAGACACTCCCCTGCAAAGGACAAGGCCCGGGGAAGCGGCAACTGTTGAAGCTGATAAAAGTGCCACCCCCATACCGGAGAGAGACGCTCCCACGGGCGCTCGTCCATCCCCCGAGCACGAGCCTGCTGCAACTGCAGAGCCCTTGGCCTTCGCCGAAAACTTCGAGGCTATTCGAAGTTCATCTACCCCGGCTCTGCGGGTGGACGAGTTTGACGACATGTTTTCGAGGACTCCCCCTGCCACCGGTGAGGCTTCGGGCTTTGGTCATCTCCCTATTCCCCGGGCCACGAGGTTGGTCAGCCGATCATCTGAATCCGGTGCTAGGGATAGTTTGGTGAATATCTTCCCGGCCCCGAGCGTGGAGCCTAGGAGAACCTGATCGGCAGTAATCACTGTCCCCGAGGACTGCAGTTTCTTGTCGCGTCCGGTGGGTGTAGCGAGCTATTTGCGACCCCTCGTCTCCGATTCAGATAAACGTAAAATGACCGGGGTCACCTGGCAGTGCCTCATGAACGAGGGTATGCACGCGGGCAACCGGGTAAGATTCTAAACCATGCTCATGTAATCTTTCTGGGGGTCTTACTCTCACTTTGTCTAAGTCTTTAAACTTGTTTTATCTGCAGAGTGTGGTGTTGGTCAATGAAGCCTTCATCCGTGTCCAACACGAGATGGATGATCTTCTGGGCCAACTGGATGCTCAGGGCCGAGAAACTGAGAAATACCGGCATCTTCTTCGGGAGAAGGAGGAAGAATTGAACCGGGCGGCCGCTCTAGCCAACCTTCGCCCTGAGCTCGATGCGGCCAAGGATGAAAATCACCGTTTGAAGAGCGATCTGGCCGCTATGACCGAATCTAACCGGAGCCTTGAGGCTGGCAAGGTCGGCCTTAGCCGGGATAAAACCCAATTCTCCTTGAGGCTAGGCGAGCTCGAGACCATTGTTTCACGACTTCAGGAAGAACTGGATTTGGTGAAGGCTGATGCTACGGGTTTGGCCGAGAGGAACCGGCGGCTCGAGTCCGAAGCCGCTTTATTCACCGAGCGCAGCAGGGTTTTCGAAGAGAAGCCGAGGACCGGTCTCGGATATGTGAAGGCCTTAGAGCCGAGCTCGAGGTGGTGATTGTTGCGAAAGACAGCCTTAAGGCCGAGCTGGATGCGATCAACCGTATAAAGAGATGACCTTGAGAAGAACCGGGTTGACCTGGAAGCCAAACTAGCCAAGGCTGAGGCCGATTTGGAGGAAACTTAGAGAAGTGTGGAGGCGGCCGAGGCTCATACTGCTATCGTCGCCGAGTACGAGAAGTGGAAATCTCGGCGCCTCACCTTCGAGCAAGCTGAGCGTGGCTTCGTGGATCTTCCGGCTTTGATACTCGAAGTCAAAGGGATGGAGGAGGAGGCTAACCGTGCCCTCGGGTCCGAGTCAGATGACTCCGAGCGGACTGAGTCCGATCACTCGTCCTCTTCCAGCCATGCCGGATAGCATAGGGCCAGTACTTGGCTTTTATCCCTTTATTTTTTCTTGTCTTCGTAGGACTTTGTCTTTCTTTTGATGTAAAGAACATCAGTTGTATAAATGAAAAGTGCATGCTTTTTGCTTTCTTCGTTTGGATGTTTGTTTGCTGCTTTTGCTATAGTTGTTGGTCCATTTTAGGACAAGTCGACTCGTATTGTTAATTCATTGTGCCCGTAGGTCTTATCCGATATTTCGGGGCCGGTGGCTTATCAAATTTCGACCAAGGTAACCGGCGTAGGGTATGCGAATGAGGCAGTACCGAGATACTGGGCAAAGTACATTTGACTGAAAGTTTGTACATTCAGTAATGCGAAATGTTTGTACATACGAGAATTTTGACTCTTTCTTCCTTAGCCGTAGCAAATGTAAAATGGGACACGATTCGCTATGATCGTTTGGTCCTTACATCGGAGGCTATGGCCGGTGGCCGGGCTTTTGTTTTGCCGTAGCAAATGCTGGATTGGGACACGATTTTTTATGATCGTTTGGTCCTTACATCGGAGGCTATGGCCGATGGCCTTTGTTTTGCCGTAGTAAATGATGAGCTTCCCCGTCTGCTTAAATCGGTGTTATTTTCGGTGTGGCATGGTACTCCCCTAGCACTTATCCGAACTCCGAGGTCGGGTGAGTGTTATTATGTCCCCAATCGGAGGGTGCAACACCGAGTACCCGGGGACTTGCCCTTCACATTCGTTGAGTAACACGTTGTACTCGTTGCCTCATTAAAAACCTTGTCGGAAAACCCATTTTGGGACAAAACCGTACTAAGGAAAAGAGTGCAACACGTGTTTTCAGATCTAGATTTAAATCTTTTTCCGCTCTTGCCCTCCTACAAAAAAGAAAAGTTAATAAGAGAATATGGGGAAGCCGTACCTTAGCAGTAGTATCTCTTTAGATGGGCCACGTTCCAGTTATTACGTAGGCGTTGCCCGTCCATGGACTCCAATTGGTATGATCCTTTGCCCGTGATACCGGTTACCTTGTACGGGCCTTCCCAGTTCGGACCCAGCTTTCCCTCGTTGGGGTTCTTGGTGTGCAAGGTAACCTTTCGCAGCACTAAATCCCCGACCTGGAAATGCCGAAAGTTGGCTCTCCGATTGTAGTATCTTTCCATCATCTGTTTTTTGGCCGCTATGCGGACCAACGCGCTTTCGCGCAACTCATCTACGAGATCGAGCTTCACAGCCGTGGCCTCGTCGTTTGACTCCTCGGTGGTATACCTGAAACGAAGGGTCGACTCGCCAACTTCAACGGGGATAAGGGCTTCGGCTCCGTAAACCAACGAGAACGGGGTTTCCCCCGTGCTCGATTTGGATGTGGTTCTGTAAGCCCACAACACCTCCGGTAATATCTCCCTCCAATGGTGCTTTGACGCTTCAAGTCTTTTCCTCAGATTTTGGACTATCGTTTTGTTCGTGGATTCTGCCTGTCCGTTCGCACAGGGGTGATACGGGGTTGACACGATTTTCTTGATCCTCAATCCCCCGAGGAAATCGTTGACCTTGCTGCCCATGAACGGAGGACCATTATCACAAGTTATCTCGGAGGGGATGCCGAAACGGCAGATGATGTGATCCCATATGAAGTCGATGACTTCCTTCTCTCTTATCTTTTCGAAGGCCTGCGCTTCAACCCACTTAGAAAAATAATCAGTCATAAACAAAATGAAACGGGCCTTACCTGGTGCCTAAGGTAGCGGGCCCACAATATCCATTCCCCATTTCATGAAGGGCCAAGGCGAGACCACCGAATGCAGCAACTCCCCAGGCTGATGAATCATCGGAGTGTGCTTCTGACACCCGTCACATTTTCGGACGAAATTTTTCGCGTCCTCGTCTATCCGGTTCCAGTAATAACCGGCCTTGATAATTTTTCGAACCAGGGCTTCTGCACCGGAGTGGTTGCCGCAGGTTCCCTCGTGTACCTCCCTCATCGCGTAATCCGTTTCACCGAGGCCCAAGCACTTAGCCAGAGAACCGAGGAAAGAGCGTCGATACAGCTGACCGTCCACTAAGAAAAAGCGGGCAGCCTTGGTCCGTAGTGATCGTGACTCCTTCGGGTCATTTGGGAGCTTACCATCACGCAAGTAGTCGATGTACTTGTTGCGCCAATCCCAGGTCAGGCCCATTGTGTATATTTCGACGTGCCCGGTTTATATGGCCGTGTTTGACAAGTGCACTGTGGCCCCGAGGTTGATTTCCTCCTCCTCGACCGAGGATCCCAAGTTTGCCAATGCATCGGCTTCGCCGTTCTGCTCCCTCGGTATATGTTGCATGGTCCATGTTTTAAACTGATGAAGCACCACTTGGCTTTTTTCGAGGTACTGCTGCATCCGTTCGTCCTTCACCTCGAATACGCCGTTCACCTGGTTCACGACCAAAAGCGAGTCGCACTTTGCCTCGATTGCTTCGACTCCCATGCTTCTAGCCAATTCCAAGCCTGCAATCATAGCCTCATACTCGGCTTCATTGTTAGTCAATCTAGCAGTTCTAACGGACTGTCGGATGACATCCCCGGCCGGGGTTCTAAGAACCATCCCTAGTCCGGAGCCTCTAAGGTTTGAGGCCCCGTCCGTATGTAGGGACCAAATGCCTGTGGTCTTCCCCGAGGTCAGCAAAAGTTCCTTTTCGACCTCGGGTACCATGGCCGGGGTAAAGTCTGCCACAAAATCGGCCAAGATTTGGGATTTGATGGCCGTCCGAGGCTTGTACTCGATGTCGTAACCACTAATTTCTACAGCCCATTTTGTTAATCTACCGGATAACTCAGGTTTATGCATGATGTTTTTTAAGGGGTAAGTGGTTACTACACATATGGGGTGGCATTGGAAATAGGGCTTGAGCTTTCTGGAAGCGCTGACCAGTGCTAATGCCAATTTTTCCAAATGGGGATAACGGGTCTCGGCATCCCCCAAAGTTCTACTTACATAATAGATAGGGAATTGCGTAACTAATTCTTTTCGGACCAAAACGCCGCTTACCGCCATTTCGGAGACTGCTAGGTAGAGGAAAAGTGGCTCGTCGGTCTTCGGTGTGTGCAGCAACGGGGGGCTAGACAAATACTTCTTCAACTCCCTTAGGGCCTCTTGGCATTCTGGTGTCCAAACGAAGTCGTTCTTCTTTCGGAGCAAAGAGAAGAAACGGTGGCTCTTTTCCGAGGATCTGGATATGAAACGGCTCAGCGCCGCTATCCTCCCGGTGAGCTTCTGCACCCCCTTTATGTTGTTCACGACCTCGATATCCTCGATGGCCTTGATCTTGTCCGGATTGATCTCAATTCCCCGGTTCGACACCATGAAGCCCAGAAATTTACCGGATCTCACCCGGAAAGCACATTTCTCCGGGTTGAGCTTCATGTTGTATCTGCGGAGCACATCGAATGTTTCCTGCAAATGTTTTAAATGGTCCTCTGTTTCCAGGGACTTAACAACCACGTCGTCAACATAAACTTCCATCGTTTTCCCTATTTGTTCTTCGAACATACCGTTAACTAGGCGTTGGTAGGTTGCACCGGTATTTTTTAACCCGAAAGGCATGACGTTATAACAGAAAGTCCCATAGCGGGTGATGAAGGACGTTTTCTCTGGATCCTCCGGGTGCATCCGGATTTGGTTGTGCCCGGAGTAAGCATCGAGAAAACTTAACATTTCATGCCCGGCTGTCGCATCGATCATTCTGTCGATGTGAGGCAATGAAAATGAATCCTTCGGGCATGACTTGTTTAAATCCTTATAATCGACACACATTCGAAATTTATTACCTTTTTTGGGCACCACCACCACGTTAACAAGCCAATCCGGGTATTTCACCTCCCGGATGGAACCTATATTCAAAAGCTTTGTTACCTCATCCTTTACGAAGGCGTGTTTTTGCTCTGCCATGGGCCTTCTTTTTTGCTTTACCGGGGGAAATTTCCCGTCCAAGTTGAGTTTGTATGACGCTATTTCCGGAAATACACCTGTCATGTCCATATGCGACCATGCAAAGCAATCGGCGTTAGCTTGAAGAAACTCAATTAATTTACGCCTGAGCTCCGGGATGAGCCCCGTGCCCAGGTATACCTTTCTGTCCGGCAAGAATTCGAACAGGATGATCTGCTCCAGGTCCTCCATGGTTGATTTGGTCGCGTCCGAGTCATCCGGCAAGACAAAAGATCTGGGTAGCCCGAAGTCATCCTCTTCATGCACCGGGTCCGGCCCGGTGTTATTTGATTGCTATTGAGGGACCTCCCCTCCGGTTGTACCCTTCTCTCCCTGTGCCGGCTCCTCGAGCCGGGGAGCTGCCTCTTCTACTGCGAACAATTCCTTTGCTGCGGGCTGCTTGCCTCGGATGGTTTTCACCCCCTCCGGAGTGGGGAACTTCAGCAACTGATGCAATGTTGAGGGCACTGTCTTTATGCTATGTATCCAAGGTCTGCCCAATAGCGCATTATATTTCATGTCCCATTCGATCACATAGAACATTGTTTACTGAATGGTGCCACCCACGTTCACGGGCAACGAGACCTCTCCCTTCGTGGTTTCACTGGCCATATTGAACCCGCTGAGTACCCGAGCCACTGGCACAATTCTATCGAGCAACCCTAGTTGTTCGACCACTCTCCATCGGATGATGTTGGCTGAGCTACCTGGGTCAACCAAAATACGTTTAACCTTAGTTTTAAAGATGAGTACAGAAATCACCAGTGCATCGTTGTGCGGTTGAATGATGCCTTCCGCGTCTTCGTTATCGAAGAAAATAGAGCTCCTGGTCGAATGGTCTCGGATGCGTTTCTCACGAACGATCGAGATCTTGGTCCGTTTCATTACCGGCCCCCGAGGGACATCAATACCCCCAACTATCATGTTGATTGTATGCTGGTGTTCAACCGGTTCGGCCCTTCGATGAGCTTCTCTTTTCTTGTAGTGATTTTTGGCTCGTTCGCTCAATAGATCTCGGAGATGGCCGATTTTTAATAACCGGGCTACCTCTTCTCTCAACTGGCGGCAATCCTCAGTTTTGTGACCGTGGGTTCCGTGATATTCACACACCATGTTCGGATCCCGTTGCCCCGGGTCTGCCCTTAGTGGTTTCGGCTATCTCACATCCGGGACAAGGCTGTTGGCTGAGACAAGGCCCGAGGTATTTACGTTGAAGTTATACTCCGAAATCTTCGGCGGACCCTTATGGTTGGCGGAACTGAAGGTGTCGTTTCTGAACGAGAGCCCCCGACTGTTTGGCGGACGTTCGACCTGTTTACTACCTCGACCCGAGAGGTGGCTCGGGCTTTCCCTTGACCTTTCCGACCTGAAATTTGTTCTCCCCGAGTGGGTGTATGGCCGAAACCTTTCTTTTGATGGCTCAGACTTCATTTCATAACCTCTCTTCGATTTCTCGAAACTCCTGTTCGCCTTTAACTTTACCGAAGAGAGCTCGAACTGATCATCCTCCACCCGTATCTTCGACTCATACCGATTGTGGACATCGGCCCACGTCACGGCCTCGTATTCCAGCAAATTTTCTTTCAATTTGGCCGAGGCAACCGAGCTTAGCATGTTGAGCCCCTTTGTGAAAGCTTGTGCGGCCCATTCTTCTGGCACCGGGGGGAGTTCCATCCGTTCCCTCTGGAACCGGGTGACGAACTCTGATGTGGCGTAATTTTACGCCACAATTGATGCTTTTCGGCTATAAGCGTTACTTGTTTTTAAGCAAAGTCTACGTGATTTAATGTGTTTTTTAGTGGATTTCGGGTATCTGTGTGTTTTGATGGCCAAAGTCGAAGAAATGGAGAAAACAAGTCACTGAAGAGGCAATTTGACGGGGCAGTTTGACGGGCCGTAAAACAGTTATACGGACCGTCAAATTGACCGTATAGTGGTCACAGTAAACAATGATGGAGGAACCAATTATACGGAACATTTATACGGTCCGTAAAACAGTTATACGGACCGTCAAATTGTATCGTATAGTGGTCACAGTGAGCATGATCGACGAGCCATTTCTGCGGGACATTTATACGGTCCGTAAAACAGTTATACGGACCGTCAAATTGTACCGTAAAAAGGGTGTGATATTTGACGAATGAGAGGAAGAAACTTTACGGTCCGTATAACAATTTGACGGACCGTAAAATGAAACGTAAACCAAGCCCGACGGGCAATTGTGTCTTTTCACTTCTCACGATTTTGGCTCCTATAAATACTTAATTGTAGGGTTCTTGTAAACAGTTAGTTTTTACCATAGACCTCAGTTTATTTTTCTTAGCATAAGTAATTATATTTTTGAGCTCTTGTGGAGATTACAAACAATTGCAAGAAATTTCTCAACTCCATTAAATCAATTGTAAGCTTTATGATTCTCATTATTTCTCATTGTTCTTCTTTCTTTATGAGTAGCTAAATTTCCTTACTAGGGTTGTGAACCCAATGATGGGTGTTTTGTGATTGGGTTTTGTGATTGATATACATATAATGTATCATTAGGATTTGATTATTCTTTATTCTTCATTCATAATTAATGGTTGCAAACATTGATTAAAGCCATAAACCTTGATTTATTTGGAAAAATAATTAGGGTTGGTAAGAATAGTCAACAAGAACTCAAAGCTTTAAACTTTGTTTAATAAATTCACTTAGGAATAAGAGGAATTTACTTGGCATGATTAATCGTTCTTCATGGTTACTTTCTTATATTTGGAAAAATCGTAGAAAGACTTAATCTTTATTTATTGGGAAATAGTAAAGATTCACATAGAGATTAAGTGCATTTATTTAATGATTCATTCGAAGTATATCAAGATCAATACCCATGATCATACACCTATCTAACGGGAACACCACCTTAGTTTCTTCTACCGTAAATTTCCACCAAAGAAATAGTTAGAACTTAGTTATAGAAAAGACCAACTTTTACCAACATTATCGGATTGAGACACTAGACCTAGAACTTAGCATCTACGACTTTAGTAACCTTTTCACACCATATTCCCTGTGGGATTCGACCCCAACCTTGTTGGGTTACTATATTTGACAACGTCCGCATTACACCATTAAGAGGTGTAATTTGAGCGTATCAAAAAATGGCGCCGCTGCCGGGGAACAATTTGGCGTATTTGGTTTAGTTTGGGATTTAAGCTAACTTGCTTTGGTCCAAACTTTCTTTGCTTTATTTTATCTTTAAAAAAAAAAAAAAAAACTGATCAGTTTTTGCAAAACTGTAAAACTGTCCAGTTTTTATCTCTGCAAAACTGTCCAGTTTTTGCAGAACTGTCCAGTTTTTGCAGAACTGTCCAGTTTTTTGCAGAACTGTCCAGTTTTTGCCTCTGCAAAACTGTCCAATTTTTGCAAAACTGTCCAGTTTTTGCTTTTGCTAAAATAAATTTTAAAAAAATAAAAAAAAATAATGGCATCTTGTAATGAAAATGGGTCGGATGGAAGTTGTTCATACTTTGATGACCCTTGTCCCTATTGTGGAGGACCTCACTCTTGGCAAAATTGTTTAAAGTCTCCCGGGGGAGGATTGTGCGCACAATCTCGAACTCATGAGTGGAGCATATGTGATAGATGTGGTGGTCAAAATGGCTATTGGGCTAATTGTGCTTATGTGTCCTTCCCTTCCCCGAACCCCCACTATGACGATTCTACTTTTTGTTGTGACAATGATAGGGAAATGGAAGTGGAAGAAGTTGAGAATGGACAAAATGGAGAGTTCAAGCTCATGATGGAATGCCTACTTGAAGGAGGAAATGAAAAGCAAAAAGCCTTGGAGGAGTACTTGGAAACTAGTCTCCAAAATGGCTTGATGAATGAATACAAAAATCTTCCATGGGCATTTGAACAAAATCAAGAAGAATTCTCAAATGCTCAATATGAGGAGAGAATGCCCATGTTGGAGGCCAATCATGAAAAGGAGGAATCAAGAATTGAAAATCCTCCAAACAAATCTATTTTCATTAGAGATGCCAAAGAAGAAAAGAAATTAGAGTCAACCGTTGTCTTGAGAAAAATGATGGAAGTTGACTCTAGTTTGGGGGAAAATGAGAATGTCAAAATCCGGAAAAATTTGCAAATCGGAAGGTTGAAGTCTCACTCCAAGCATTTTTCAACATTGGATTTGTATGGTGATATGGGAATTGAGCCACATACATCCATGTTGGATAGTGAAGAAGAAAGACAAGTGTCTTACATCTTGCAATTCGAAAGAGTAAGAAGGCAAAATGACATTCCTCATTTGAAAGCCAAGAAGTGCAGAATGAAGAAATTAACGTTTGGCTTGTTCATCTACTTACCACCCCCTACCGCTCGTGGTCACAAACTTGAGTCCAAGTTGGGTGCCCAATTCATAAGCTCCAAATGGCGAGAAAAGCGGTAAAGGTAACCGTTGTGCCGCGACGTTAACTTAAGCGTTTGGTGGGAGGCAACCCATCGTTTTAAAAATTTTAAATCGTTTTTGAAATTTTATTTTTTAGAATAGTTTAGTTTATGGTTTTTGACTAATCTGCAAAGTTTCAGAATTTTTGGAGTTGTTTTGAGCAGGTCGGATTTCCGGACAGCTCCAAACCAGTAGCTGCTGAAAATTACAGCACTGTTAACAGAATTGTTTTGCACAGTTTTTGTAAAACTGTCCAGTTTTTGCAAAATTGAACAGTTTCTGCAGAACTGTCCAGTTTCTGCAGAACTGTCCAGTTGCAAAAACTGTCTAGTTTCTGCAGAACTGTCCAGTTTCTGCAGAACTGTCCAGTTTCTGCAAAACTGTCCAGTTTTTTTTTGCAAAACTATCCAGTTGCACAAAAAAAATCTATTTTTATGTTTTGTTTTGATTATGTGCAATGAGGACACTGCAATATTTTTAGTTGGGGGTGGCATGTGGTAGCACGTTATATTTTGGTTATGCTTGATTGTGTGCCCTTGTCGGGTTTATTTTGTGACTGTTGGTGTGGCTGTGGATAAACGTTACAAATGGAACTTGCTCAAATTCTTGAAAATTTCGTTCTTTTTGCATGTTGTGGATTAGTCACTTTTGTTATTTTATTTCCATTCTAAGTTAGGTAGTTTAGGAGTAAAAACTTTTGTTATTTTATTTCCGTTCTTAGTTAGGTAGTTTAGGAGTAAAAATGGTGTTGGGATGTGATTTTTTACCCCTTGGCTAATTTTTGGCTTGCTTGGTACCAACTTATTTAAACCTTAACATATGAACTCTTGATTTTTGAAAAAGAAAAATGATTGAAGTAAGGTTTCTTGTTGTGACTTTTAGATTTAATTTTTGGCTCTTACTTTCACTAATTAGTCTCTTTAGGCTATGAGTGACTTTTTGAGTTCATTTGTTTCAATTGGTTCTTGGATACATATTCTACTTGAGTTTTCATGTGCCATGTGTGATGAGGTTTATTTGTGAGTTCTTTTGCATTATTTGTGGTCTAGAACTTGCCCGGAATGAGTTTCAAGGTGAAATCCTAGACTACACTTGGTTTGAAAAATGATGTTAGGCCTTCCTTGAACCGCTTTTGTGCCTTAAATATCCTACCCTTGCATATTTTCCCTAGTCAACCCCGTTTGAGCCTTTAACCTTTTCTTTGGCAACCATGTTACAAGCTTTAACCTTTTGTTCTTTATTGATCTATCTTTTGGTACCCTACCTCCTTAAGTGCGTTGAAAGTGCAAACGTAGGCTAAAAGCCTAAGTTTGAGGGTGATAGTTGGAAAAAGTTGTGATGTGGGAGTTACTTTAAGGTGAAAAAAAAAATTTGGAAACTTCCTTGTTATTTTGAAAAAGAAAAAAATAAAAATAAAGGAAGGAATAATAAAGAGTTGTGAATAAAGGGAAGACTAGTTGGCGAAATGAAAAATGAAAAAAATGGTGGAAAAGCTTGAAAGGAAGTGTGCTTTGATTGTTGAAAATTGTAGTGCTTAGGGAGGTTTTTGAGTCACTATTTCCAAATTATGTCCCTACCTTAACTAAAAGCCTACATTGCAACCCTTTAAGTCCTAATTGATTTTGAACCAAGTGTGTCTATATTAGTGGAGAAATACATGAAGGGCAAGCTTATGGTACTACTTGTGCAATTGAACATCTTTGTGAGAGAAAAGAGTTAATTCTTTCTATTTAATATCCCATTTGTGTTTTGAATTACATTTTCTAAGTGTGGTATTCTCTCTTGAGTGTGAGGGCACATGAGAATTTAAGTTGTGAAAATGTTTCATTTTCCAATTGAGAGGAATGAACAAAAGAAAGTTATTTTGCGATAAGGAGGCAAATTTTGAAGCTTTAGTGTCATGACTTGATTGCTACTTTGATTAATTTGGTGTTTGAGCACTTGAAAGGAAAATGAAGTTTTTAAGAAGAAGTTGGTGATTCATATGTTTTGAATTAATTGTTGGTACCAATCAAAGTCACGTTTTTGTGCTTAAAGTAGACTTTTTAACTTGGTATGATGTTGGTGCACTATTGAGTCGATTTCTTCGAAAGAGATTGTATGTTTTGAATTGCTTGAGGACAAGCAATAGTTTAAGTTTGGGGGTTTGATAAGTTGGTATTTTACCAACTTATCTCTTCTTTAATCTTATATTTTTGCTATGTTTTCTTGAGAAAATAGTGCATTTAATATCATTTACATCTATTTTACAGGTTTTATATGATTTATAAGTGATCGGAAGAAACCAAGTGAAAATAAAGTCAAAAAGAGGTCAAATTGGACAGATTTGCAAAACTGTCAAAACTGGACAGTTTTGCAAAAATGGGACAGATTCGCAAAAAACGGGCAGAACTGCAAAAACGAAAATCTGGGGCATATTTTGTCATTTTTTGGACTTGGAAAAAATTGGGAAACATAAAAGGAAGACTAGGGGGCAAAAACATATCATCTTTGGCACAACACACAAGTTCTTGGAGGCTAGGGTTCATCACCAACACCTTGAAAGAGAAGATTTGGAAGCACCCAATGAGAAATTCTTTACCCATTTCTTCTACTCTTGCTTTGTATTGAATATTTATGTGTGTAGTATTTCATTTCAATACTTGAACCTTCTTTATGGAAGTATATATTGTTTAAGTTTGGATTGAATCTCTTGTTTTGCTTATGTGTTGAATGATTTTATTCCTAATGAAGTGGGTTATTGTTTCTTTAATTAATCTCATTTTGAATGATTCTTAAGGGAGTAGCTAACCCTAAGACTTGCCCATTTATTTCGATTTAAACTTGGAAGAGGAAAACTCGGGATTGGGAAAGATTAATTAACAAGAATTTGGGGTGTTAACCCTCATCTAATGGAAATCGACCTAGGGATAGGCGACACCACTTGTAGCCATATTCGGGTGTTCTTAATGCTCCTAATTGCTTTAGGGATATTCAATTAGGTAGTCTAGTTAGTCTTCGGAAGAAGCTAATTTAGAGTCATTATCCGAGGCTAAGTAATATAAACTCACCATTATTTGTAAATCATGAAGTACATTGGATCGTTACTTGAGCGTAGTTTCCCTTGTATCCATGCTTGTGGTCATTGATCATTTTACTTGCTTTCTAGGTTAGTTTACATTTTTGCATTAGTTATAATTTTCTTCAAAACCAAAATATTATCCATCGTTTGGCTTTAGCTATTATTGGTGAAAATTCCTACTTTTCCTAATCGCCTACATATTGTTCTCTGTGGGATTCGACCCCGACTCATAGTTGGGTAATTATATTTGCATACGACCGTGCCCATTCTAATTAATAGGGTGGATTTGGACGTTATCAAACTCCCGTAGTAGCTCATGGTCCCTTTTAGTTATTCTGAAGATATCGGCCTTACGAGCCTGAACCTTTATGGCGCCGGCATGTGCTTTTACGAAGGCATCGACGAGCATTTCGAAAGAAGTGATCGAGTGCTCGGGCAAGTGGTCATACCACGTCAACGCTCCCTTCGACAGAGTTTCCCCAAATTTCTTCAGCGATACCGATTCGATCTTGTCTTCCTCCATATGGTTACCCTTTATTGCACAAGTGTATGAGGTCACGTGCTCGTGTGGGTCCGTCGTGCAGTCATACTTCTGTATATCGGGCATTTTGACCCTCTTCGGAATCAGCTTCGGGGCCGCACTCGGTGGAAAGGGCCTTTGGATGTACCTTTTCGAATTCGGCCCCTTCAGCAGAGGTGGAGCCCCCGGTATCTGGTCCACCCGAGAATTGTATGTCTCGACCCTCTTTTCCGTTGAATCCACCCGTTTTGCCAGGGTTTCGAGCATCTTTAGAACCTCGGTAGAGGAGTCAGCTCCGGAGCCGTCGCTCTCAACCATTCGTGCCTCGTTCCTTTCAATTTCGGCAGTACCCCTTGCCTTTACCGGTCCTGCTTCACCCTTTCCGGTCTGCAGCCGTGCTATCGCTGCTCCTTGCTCGGCGATTGCAGCTCTCTGTTCCTGCAACATTTCAAAAATTAAACGTAAGTTAACACCATCGTTTGGTGCATCCGGTTCTGTCCGGCCTCGATCCCGGGATAATGTAACGGAATGGTGAGTATTTAGTGGATCGGTGGCCGGTGGTGCGGCATTCTCCTGATCCACGGTATTTTGCCGGTTGAGTCCCTCCCTTGAATCAACGGGGTTCGGCAATGCCCGTAGCCCGCTCCCTTCATTTTCTGCCACGATCTCGGTATTATTGACATGAGCGGACTGTTCGGCGTCAGCCATTTGGATCGTTTTCACAGAGATGGGTAGGGACGCTTTTGGTTTCGGTGAATATGGTAGAAACCAAGGCCAAAGACCGCTATTATCCTAGCCCCACGGTGCGCGCCAAATTGTTTACCCCGGATTCGGATAATCAATTAGATTTGTAAATGGGTATAGGATATGTGCTTTGTTCTTGATGAGTGTTAGACAAAGAAAATAAATGTTTGAGAGCTCCCTTAGTAAGACGGTTAATGATGATAGTTTGCTAATGATATGAACATCTATGAACAATATATGATACTTGATGGATGGAGGGCAATGATAATAAAAACAAATGGCCTTGGCCGAATCAAATAGTGAGAGAGATTGCATAGATGATTCTTCTACTACATATGTTCTTGGAAAATAAAAGGAGCCAACCCCTATAAGGGAGGAGAACATGCTCTATTTATATTGCCATACTTCTGGATCTCACACAAATGAGGACTAATAAAATAATCATGACAAGGATAGCCCTGCACGGATTTGGTGGGATTGGACTGACGGCGCTGTCTGACACACGCATGGTAGGTAGTTGACTATAGCAGCACGCTACTGGCGCGGGGTTTGCATGCAACGGCCACACGGAACAACGGCTACTCGGACCAACGACCATGAATGCTCGAGTCGTCGTTCTCGGATACTCGGGTCTCCGGGCTTGGGCGTTCCGACAATACCGAAGGCAGATCAGTCGATGCCCATGCCCCGCTCCGGCCCAAACACTACCCCGGTCAAGGGCTAATAGTACCCGGTGCATTCTTATTCTTTCCTCCGGTTTCGGTTCCACCGGTTTGGCTTATATCCGGTTTTTACCGTATACGAGGTCAAAATGAAGGAAAATTTTATGAGCAGATAGTCCACATTTGAGGACAAAGGGAGAACGATTTTTCAAATTACTCATCATATCCCAAAAATTAAGCTCCATCCCATCAATTCATCTTTCATATTTTACTTATTTTTATGATGTTAAAAATAATCATTTGACGTTCTAATTATTTACATTTCAACGAACTAGTATATCTTTTAAAAGACTTTGAAGTTAAGGAAAAAAAAGTTAATTGAATTCGTTAATTCCTCAATTGAGTGTTACGATCATTTAATTTTGCAGCAAAAGCTATCTCAAAGTGAAAAATTTGAAAAAACTTATAAAATGTGTCTTATGTTCAGTGTAGATCGCTTGACTCGACTATGGCCCATAACATTGGCTTGACAGGATCGAAAGGTAGAATTTAACACCATGTTGTCACAATACGCCTAACTTTACCTCAAAAATTAGCCCGTGAAAGGAAAGGTTTGCGAAGTCACTTATAAATTGATGTCCTAAACCTCTTCTGAGACTCAAGTGTAGCCAAAATAACAATATTCTGAGAAGTTCATAAAGGGAGTGTGCTTAGAAAATATATGTGAAACAGAAAAATATTTAGAGAAGTGGAAGAAAAGTGAACAAGGGCAAGCTCATAAAGGGAGTGTGCCTAGAAGATTTTTGAGCCGACTTAGCAGCTTTTAGCATAAACAATGATGTAAAACTTTCAGCAATACCATTATTGCCCTCTGCTTCTGACAAAATTCCATTAGGGTCTTGGCCATTTCAAAAAAGAAAACGACAAATACTAAACTTCTATGCTGACGTGGAGGTTGCCTGCATGGTGCTCTTTTGGACTTCCTTTATTCAACAACGTGGAAGTTTTTTAGGACACACCACACTAAGTAGGCGTTTGGCCATGAGTTTTGAAACCATGATTTCAAATTAGCATTTAGACATGCGTTTTTACGCATGATTTGAAATCCTAAATCATTCATAAAGATATGATTTGAGGTTTAAAATTATAGTTTTAATTTTTTAAAATATAAAATTTAACTCATAAGTTTATATTTTATAAAAAAAGACCCATAAGATGGTAAATATTTTTAACAATTACCCCCATCAATCATTTACCAATCTCATTAACTTCCACCAAATTTTATTTATGTCTACCAACCTTTTAATTTTGTAAAAAAAGACCCATAGTTTAATTTTATTTATTGAACTAAAATTTGATCAATTGATGTTGTATTTTTAGAAAGGTCTTCTAGTATTATATTTGAGCCGATTATTATGAATTAGCGTATTAATTTTGTTATGAACTATGACTTGCTCATTTGATGAGATTGTCTAAGAATTGAGAATGTTTTGATAGTTTTCACAACTTGTGGGGTTTTTGTATCTATAAGAGAAAATACTCCTTAAAATATCCAAATTGCATGTCCAAACATGATTTCATACCATGTCCAAACGGGGTCTAATTCTTCGTGAGATGAAGGGTTAAAATTAGCAACAAAAAAAGAAAAAGAGATTACAAAGTGGAAATAGGTTGCTTATTGACCGTCAAGCTATCAATGGGAAGAATATTAATTATATAAAAAGAACTAGCTATAAAATTCATCGCTAATTTATTACTATTATTAATAGTCCGACAAACGTGATCTTTTTTTTAATTTGTTGACAAGAATTAGCGACATCAGTTGTTTGTCATTTTGTTTTTTGGGCTATTAATGAAGATTGTAAATAGTTGTTGGAATCTAATAAGACCATCATTAAACATAACTAGAGGGAGGGGAACCAATTTGTCGATTTTTTCTGGCAAAGGAATTACATAAACATGACTGATACTCTTGTTAATTTGAAAAGATGCAATCAATGATATGATTTTTTTTTTTTTTTTTGACAAATTCAGATTATGTCACTTATGAAAATTTATAGAAAATTTTCTTAGTATTTTCTATGCACCAAAAAAAATTTAGTCATTTCTCATACCTTGGTTTGGATCAATACATGATGTTTAGTAAAGCAGCCGACAAATTATGGAAAAGACAAGAAGGGTAAAAAATTCAAGAGGTTTATAGTTCGCCCACGGATTGCACCAACATTACTTGCATTATTACTTTTCTGTATTCTGATATAGTAATTATTCTTACATTTTGTTTAGAGTTATCTTCATATTTCGTTCATTTTTTCAAAAAGTAGATCCTTATCCGTACTATGCAATATCTTTCAGTATTTTATCCTCTAAAAAATAATTAATGAAGTGATCTGTTTGCCCTTAACAAGAGGTTTTGAAGAGAATGGGAGAACTTATTGCGAAAAACGTTCATCCTTTAATGAACTTCATACATCACAAATTTAAAATAATCTGAAATTATAGAATCCGATCATATGACTATAAAAGATGCCGTATGTCCTCTCTTAAATCTTAATCCTACCTTTACTCCATTTGTAAGAAAAAGTATTATATATAAAAAAAATTTAATGTTCCATTAGGAAGCTAAGGCACCTTTTACAGAGCAATAAAAAATTATTTAAATATCTGACGAATTTTCAACAAACTAGACGGGCTATGCCCGTGCTGCGCACGGCCTAACATTTCGGATCATAGTGTATCTATATATATGTAGTTGTGTTTAGATAGTGATAATATATATATACATATATATATACTATGTTCAAAATACGATTAATATAACATTATAGTTTGTGCTCCGTATCTAAAAATTTATTTTATTCGTGTTTGCTACGAAAATTTGTTAATACTTTTTAAAAGAGAAGACTTGTTTAAAAGAAAACTGTTTTTCTCTCTTTGAGATAAAATAATAGTAATATTTAAGCATCAGTTGATACTTTCAATTTTAATTTAATTAATTTAAAAGTGTAAAATACTTATTATTTTTTATCAAATTTTGATTTTGATAATTCTAATTCAAACTATTAAATTAATTTTACATGTTTAAAACGAAACAAAGTAGAAATTAATTTTCTATTTAAACGAAGCAATGTTATTTCTTAATTTTTGGTAAATATTCTCGGTTTAACTCATTTTACTTGTCATGTTGTCTTTTGTATGGTTTTTAAAGGAAACGTGAATTAGAATTATAATTTGACTAATTTACCTTATTTATTATTTGATCTTCATTTGATATTAAATTGTATCTTATTTTTTAAATATATATATATATATATATATATATATATATATATTTTAAGTATATTTATTTTAGTAAACATAACAAATAAATGACATGGCGGAATAGCAAATACATCAATTAAATATTTTGAAGAAAAGTAATAATATGGGGTCCATGTTTTTTGCTGTGCAATAATTTCATTTGCTCTCACTAATGAGTTAATATGCATGTGGCAATGAATCTACTATTATTGACTTGATGGGGATACTTTGGGAATTACATGAATATTGTTTGATTTTTTAATATATGAGGTGCACGTTTTTTTTTTTTTTTTATAATATAGGATCCACTTTTTTTTCATGAGTTTGGAGAGGGTGGGGTCCACTTTTTTTTCATGAGTTTGGAGAGGGTGGGGTCCACTCTTTTTTCATGCGTTTGGAGAGGGTGGGTTCACCTTTTTTTTTTCTTTTTTTTTTTTAAGAGTGACTGTCGACGAAGCATGGGTAAACCGATGCTTATATATATGAGAAAAATAGAAATATAATAAAGTATTTCTATCTATTTTTTAGAAGAGTTGGTAATATAAAGTATAAAATGTCATTTTTTTGCCCTTAAATAAAAAAGTGGGTGGGACCACAAAGGATTTTTTAACCCTTAAATAAAAAATTAGGACCGAACACGGACGACGATCTTGCCTAAACCGACTCTTCTATATAGTAGTAATAGTAAAGTAACACATATAATTTTTTTTATCAAATTTTGATTTGGATAATTCTAATTCAAATTATTATATTAATTTTACATGCTTAAAATGAAACAAAGTAGAAATTTGATTTTCTATTTAAACGAAGAACTTCGATTTTTTAATTTTTAGTAAATATTTTTTGTTTAACTCATTTTACTTATCATGTTATTATTTACACGATTTTTTAAGAAAACGTCAATTAGAATTATAATTTCACTAATTTACCTTATTAATTATTTGATCATCATTTAATATTATTTTTTCTTTTATGACATTAATCTCTTTTCACATTTATTAGAATAAGGAAAAAATGAAAAAGTAATTAAATTCTATCTTATTTTAATATATAAGTATTTTAAGTATGTTGCTGTACAATAATTTCATTTACTCTCACTAATGGATTGATACGCATGTGGCAATGAGTCCATCATTATTGATTTAATTGTTCGATTTTCTAAGCACTTTTTTTAACATTGTTTGTTTTTTTAATATGAGATTCACTTTTTTTTTAATATTGTTTGATTTTGTTAATATGGGGTCCACTTTTTTTTCCTGTGAGTTTGGATGTAGTGAGTTCCACTTTTTTTTTTTTTAGTACTAGTTGGTGTTTAATATGGGGCCCACAACCACAATTTTTTTTAACATTGTTTATTTTTTTTAATATGGGATTCACTTTTTTTTTAATATTGCTTGATTTTGTTAATATGGGGTCCACTCTTTTTTCTGTGAGTTTGGATGTGGTGGGTTCCACTTTTTTTCTTCCTTTTTTTTAATACTGGTTGGTGTTTAATATGGAGCCCACAATTGTTTTTAATATTAATTGTTGTTTAATATATATGGGGCCCATAATATTTTTTTTTTAATTTTAGTTGTTGTTTCAAGATTTGTATGCCTTAAAATGTTGTACTCGATGCCTTATCACTTGTTCACGTGGGTATTAATTTGCTATACACTGGGTCTCACTTGTATTTGAATGTCACGCATTGGCTTTGCAATATCCAAAGCTTTGCATCATGATCATGTGGGTCCTACGTTGATGTCTCAATTTGACATTTCCCACTTTGTTTGTTTTACTTTTGATTTTTTTGACGACGAAGGCAGATGACGAAGTGCCCCAAAACTCCCTCTCCTAAATAGTAGAAAATACTGCAGCATATTTTAAGTTTTTTCTTCTTCCAATTATTTCGTCTTTATATTTGGTACATTTTGAGTTGTGGGTATATAGAGGATTACTACCACTCATATGGTGTATTTACTTTTCTCTTTCCTTGTGCGATATTTTTATATTATCGTTTTCTTTTTCCACGTGCGTGATTTTTATATTTTCATTTGACTCAAGGAAAAGTCTTCTTAGGTTCATACTAATAATTAATTAATTTCCTTATTTGACCGGTCGATTACTTGTATATAAGGGTCTCTCCAATTATTATAAACTGAAAAACCGTGAAGGTTTAATAATTATTCATTGACCGGTTGATACACGTTTTGTAAATTAGATGAATATACTCCTCCCATCTAATAATCTAGGGTGTTTCGATTGACTTTTTAAAAATAATTTATAAGCTAAAAGCTAAAAGTTAAAAGTCATAATAAATTAAAAATATTCAACTTTTAACTTTTAGCTTTTTTTTTTTACCTAAAAATAAGTGCTTAAAATATTTTTTATCTTTTGTAAATACCACAAAAAATTAAAAAGTGCTTAAAAGCCAAAAAGCATTTAAAATAAGGCCATCCAAACACTCTCTTAGTCCATAGATGAAAAGTCGAGATGTTACCAAAATTTAGTTTGACCTCTATATTGACCCGTGAATGCGTTTTAGAACAGTATTAATTAAGTCTTTAAAATTTAAATTCTCAAATCATGTAACAGACAAATTAAAACGGATTTACATTATCTATACTATAGGAATTTTATACTATCAGTGTCTTTTCTCGAGCTATAACGTGTTTTGCAGGTTAGTAGTCTATCATAAGAAGTTACTTATAATTTAGTAACTCTTAAATAATCTGATAATGCATAAAAAAATTTAGTACATCATATGTGTGCAGAAGTTTAAACTCTATGCACAAAGACAAGCTTCAGAGCAAAACTAGAGCTACTTATGTATAATACCATCTTATTGTATAAAAGAAATAAGAAAAACTCGCACGATTTTATTACTCCCTCTGGTTCATAATAAGTATTCACTTAGTTTTTTAATTTTGATTCAAAATAAGTGATTTTTTTTAATTTAAAATAAGTGTTCAATTACATAATCAAGAATACGTGTTCACTTGACCTTTTTATTTTGGTTCAAAATTAGTATTCACTCACATAATCAAGAAAAATTAATTTTATTTTTTTAGATTTGCCCTTAATGTGTCAAATTAATGGTAATATGCAAATTTTAATTAAAGGTTGTTTAGTCAAATTATCAATAACTTACATAAACAACTACCTTTTATAAGCTCCTAACAATATATAGCTACAAGTTTGTAACTTACAACCCGTAGCTACCTTTTATGTGGGTTCGGCTGTATTTCCTTTTTTTTAAATTGTCACGCCCCGAACTATGGCCTGGGCGTAACACGGCACTCGGGCCTTGCTTACATGTGTCCGAGCGAACCTCATGGCTTGCTTGTCAACATGGGTATCAAAACAATATAATCTATATGATGCAATTTAAATGAATCATGAAAATGTAATTTGCGGAATAAAGTCTTGAAGTTATCTCATAGCATGAAAAATCATGAAAATGTAATAGTATGCACGCATGAAAACATAACTGACTCTGTGAACTAACATCTGTCTATGAAACCTCTAAAACATGTCTGAATACTAATTACCAGGACATGGCCTGGACTACCATAACTGAATACTAATGCAAACCCCATGTTGAACCTCGAGAGGAGTGGGGCTCACCAAATAAGCTGATAACTGAGGTGATCCTATTGCGCAGGTGTATGCTCCTGAAAACCCGTATCTTCACCGTGAAGTGCAGGCCCCGGGCAAAAGGGACGTTAGTACATGGTGAATAGTACTAGTATGTAAAACCTGCTGAAATGAAGAACATGGCACAACATAGGTATAGGACATGAACATGAGCATGAAACGTGAGTAAAGTCTGAAAACAGTAAATCAATGGAAATACATGTATATAAAACTGCTTGTAACGTAGGGAATGCTATAGTATAACCGACAACATGGTCTGGTACTTGCGTCCTACCAGCAGAACACTCACAACCTTGCCAAGGATATGAGATTTAAGTAATAATAAGCATGTAAGGATCCAAACTGCATAATGAAGGTGTTGCCTTCTTGCTGACAACCCTTATCTTACGGTGGCTACGTAGTTTCAGGCTATCTGAGCCTTCTCGGTTAACTAAGCAATTCCCAAAACATGAACATAATATAGTTGGCTAAGAAGCCCATGATTTTCGTGAAATAACTTGTAATCATGATTTCACGAAATAACTTGTAACATGGTTTCATGAAATATCTTGTAATATGGTTTCATGAGATAACTTGTCATAGTCTTGCAAACATGTTCTTGATTCATGAGTAATAACAATAGTTCATAATTATATATAATTGACTTGAAAACATGCTTGTAACTTGCTACATAAAATCATAAAGTTTCATATAAACGTAATGAGAACACATGATTCATGGATTAAGCTAGGGTTCCTAATAACCGTAATGGAAGATTAGGAATACAATAACGAATATAGATACAAAATTTATGTACATAAATACATAAATACGGGCTACCAATATGTTGGGTTTAATGCCCTAGGGTTTGAACTTCATGGATATCAAGAAACGGAGCATGGGGAAGAACGTAGAGATTCCCACATGTGGATGGAAGTTCTACATACCTTAATTGCTCCAAAACATGAATTAAAGACCTGAGCTTTGAAGAAGATTTCCAAAATCTTGAATTCTTGAACCTTGAGATGGGTTTTCTTGAAAACCCTAGTTTTGAAATGATGATTTCTTGTTTAGAGTACAAGGATAGGTATTAGAATTGAGTTGGAATAATTAGAGTAGGGTTACCTTGATGTTCTTGATGATGGAAGAGGGTAGGAGGTCGTTCTAGGGCTTGAAGGAATGAAAAATAATGATTTGAACTGGTACGGACGAATATATACTGTTCTGGAAAATTAAAATTTTGGCCTAGTTAAATACTGGCCGTATTTTGAAATACGGACTGCACTGCATCTCTTCAGTAAAATGGCCATAACTCTTTTCACAGATGTCCGTTTGACCCCCATAATATACCGTTGGAAAGGTATTTCAAAGCTCTACAAATTTCATGAAGGAAGTTTTCCCAAATTCCAAATAAATTTTGAAATACGGGCCGTATTTTGAAATATCGTCCGTATTTAACCATTTGACATCCAAATGCCAAATTCGAGAATGCTCAGAAATCCTTGGTTTCAGTTTACGACTTAAAATACAGACCGTAAACTGAAATGCGGTCACTGTTCATGGGCGTATGTTGCACCTCATTTTTACCAAGGCTAAACAAAGCACAACTTATGGAACTCGAAAATAATTAATTATGTACAGAGTCGCCACCTAGCATTTAAGGTATACTAGGGTACCTATAAATTATTAATATATGCAGCTTAACATGGTCTACGAAAATAAGTGAGATTCTAGGTAAGGGTTCAAATTATTTCGAAGGGAAGGTGTTAGGCATCCTTCAGAATCCACAAATATGGTTCTCGGCTGGACCAATTTAACTATACGAGGGATGTGTAAAAAGACTTGATTATTATTTACAAAAATTAGTAGAATTTAGTCTGAAGAATAACTAATATGACTATTCACATAAATAATCGTGTAATACGTATTTTATACATATGTGATATAATAATTATTTTAAAAAAAAAGTTATGTGCAACTTAGAAGCTTGGGTATGTGAAAAGGGTATAAGGAATGGACATGAAATTATTTTGCACTCAAGGTGAGTTAACTAATTTAACTAGCTAAGTATGTACGCCTAATCAATTAATTATGAGAGTACATTCTAAAGCCTAAATATTGAGGCAAATCACCCTATTTATTTACTTAAGTGTGCAAAGATATTAAATTAAAACTCTAGCGAAATATGATAACTATAAGAATATTAGCTACGAAAATAATAACTGCCTAATATTGATTTATCTAAAACACATAAAATTTAAATGACCTAAGCAGATCATAAATAAATACCATCAACCTGCACCCTAAAAAAGTAAAGTTTCACTATATTTTATGCTTGTATAATTTAATAATGTAAAAAAAATATATATATATAAACAGAGAATTTAAGAAGCTATTTGAACTTCTTTTGAGTGTCATCTTCAAAAGTAACTCTGAATACCTGCATGAGACTTAATAAAAATGTTAATAAGAAAATAAATAACTATCGGATGAATTAAAGAAATAATGAATAAACTTAAAATAAAAAACACCCGTCTTTGTGCATGGAAGGCCTTAGAAATCGACGGAAATTTCTTCATCGGCCATTTGGGTGTAGTATTTTCCCAAATTAGTTAGCGAGTCGGTCAATCATAAAAGCGAGCATTATTTAGCAACAAATGTTGTGAAAATAAGTAAGAGATCAACAATATCCATTAGCAAGATGGAGTGATAACATAAAAAATAAAAAAAAATAAAAAAAAAAACAAAAACAAAAAAAAGACAGTAGCATAAGACATAGAGCAAAACAGTAGCATAAGTCCCAGAAACTATAGTCAAACGGGGCAGTGGAAAACATGGCCTAAACATAGCAAAACAAAAGTTAAACATCCAACATCAGCAGCTAAAAAATAGCAAAACGGAGCAACGACTTAACCAACCAAAGAGATCGTCGGAGTTCCACTTGAAAAATAAACAAAAAGCAAACAAAAACGTGAAAGGGAAAAGGAAGGGGAGCAGCGACTGGTTCACGGTGGTGGTGTTGATGGTGTTTGACGGAGACGGGTTTCATGGAGGAAGGCAGCGTCGCTGCTGGCTGCTCCTCCACCGCCTTTGATGGCTGTTCACTGGCGTCGAGCAGGCAGTGACGGGTAAGAACAGAAGGGTTAGGATCGTTATCGTCGTTGAAGCTTGGAGAACAAGAGAAAGGGGATGAACGAACTGCTTGTCGACGTTAATGGAGTTCGTCGGAGCGGGCAGTGGGGATGGTGATCGGCATTGTGGTGCGGTGGCTGTTGTTGTGGTTTTTTGGTGGAGGTGTGGTGAGGAAGATGAAGGCGGGAGGGAAGGGGGTGGTTTGGCGCGTCGCCGGAGCTCCGAGCTCCGGCGGGGAGGCGGCGGCGGCTGTGGAAAAAAAATGAGAGGGAAAATAAAGTGTTTAGGGTTTGGTTTTGTTGGAAGAGAGAGAGAGTTCAAATCTGAAAATTAAGTGTTGTGGTGTGTGTAAATATGTGTTGGATCCCATCATTAAATTAACCCCCCCCCCCCCCCCCCCTTTTTTTTTCTTATAATATAAACAAACACCCCTTTTTATGCCCAAAAATAATGAAGTCATACCCCCTTGTCCCCAACCCATCATCTCAATTAACTCTTTTTTTTTTAAAAAAAAAGAAGTGATGAGATCTTGACTTGACCAAATTTTACTCTGCGTTTAAAAATTAATTACTCCGATTTTCTCTGCACTGTCAGACTGTACTAAAATATAGTTAATTAATAAATGTATAAATAATAACGCAAGTATAAAATATAAACATTAATGTCTATGATATGAAAATGTATTGCTATAAAATTAAGAAACAATTATTAATTGCACAAAAAACGGTAGTATTACGCTGTACATGTGCAAAATAATGATTCTTGAAAAAATGACAATAAATTGAGGAAATTCCTAAAATAAGGATAATCATTAATAAATTGTTGAAAAAATGTAAAAATGTGTAAAAAAATGTATTTCGTGCTCTTTAACGAATCAGGGGCCCCCAAAACGTTAATTTTAAGCACGTCGAGCCAAAATTAAGTGTCAACAGCGTAAACCTCCATTTTACAACTGAACAGGGAAATTCCAATTGCCACATTCTTTATCTGATTTTCTAAGTCTAGGATCATGGTCAAAACTTACGTTAAAGGTACGGGGTGTTACATAAATATAGTGAAATACATGTATCATAAAAACAGAGTGAGTAAATCCTTTAAATACATGAAGGACTTTCGGCTGTGTTTTCGTATTTTTAAATACAACGAAATACATGCATCATAAAAGTGGAGTAAATCCTTTAAATACACGGAGGAGTTGTGTATTTCATTGTATTTATATACTAATAATCCTTTTGTTTTCGCTGTATTTTAGTGTTTACACTAAGAAAATGACAAAATGAAAAAATACACTGTAATTAAAAAAGAAGAATACAATCAAAACCGGTCGGATCTCACGTGAAATACAACATATTACTGTATTTACACTAAAAGGATGAAGAATACATTCAAATCCTTTTAAAAATACACTGTATTTATTCAGATCTGAGATAGATTCTGGTCAAATACAAAAAAATACAATAAAAAAATTAATGAATACACTCAGATCTTATATACAAGAAGGAGAAGAAGCCATAGATTCCGATCCAATCTCCTGTCAAATACAAAAAAAATACACTAAGAAAATGACGAATACACTCAAATACATCTGACATACAAGAAGGAGATGAAGCCATGAGTTCCGGTCTCCACCTTCATCAATGCCAACAGGGCAATCAATTAGAATAAAATCAAGTCCACTTTTATCACGAGCTTTTAAAGCATCCACAAGCCAAACCAATGCTTTCCTACCAAACCCAATTGACAATTTAGGTCTAGGCTTGGAAATACATAACAACTCAAAATTAGACCACTTTATCACGTACAAGTGCCTGATCAAGTTTACAATCACCGTTAAGAACCTCCACAACAATGTAATTAACCCAATTTTCTAGCCCTAGAAGTAGGTCAAGGTTACATAAGCCCACATCGCAACCAACAGCGACTATAGAGAATCCTAAACGGGCTAAGGAGAGATTGATATTTGCGATCGTAGTGGTTTTACCAACTCCGCCTTTGTCGGAGATAATAATGACGACTCTTAGGGTATTTCTGGCGAGTTGAGGCTTGTTGTTGTATTGAAGGATTGAATGGATGGAAGGTAGAAGTTTCCAGATAGTTTGAAGGTGGGATGGGTTTGGGGGGATAAGGAATTGGAAGGGGTAAAAGAGGAGGGTGTAGGGTTAGAGAGGCAGTAGGGAGCCATTGTGAGATTTGGGAGAGGTAAGGGAGAAGAGAGGAGTGAGGGGAAAAGAGATTTGGGAGTAGAACTTGAGCGTGTGAATACAATAGCTAATTAATCATAAATATCTCTTAGAGTTAGTTATGGATCGTAAAATTCTTTTCTTTTTAGGAGTGTGTTAAAGCCTAAGTGAACATTTATTTTGAACGGAATTACTTTGGTAGTAGCTTCTCCTGCAACATTTTCAGAGTTTTGTTAAAAATTGATAACTTTTTCTGTTTTCATTTTCTAAGAGAACTTTCTATAAAGAAAACAAGCATCTGAAATTTGCCTGGCCCTTTTAGTGGGCGTTTGGCCATAAAAATTATTCACTTTTTTCTAAAAAAAAAATTCACTTTTTTTTTACTTTTAGCATTTAGCCATAAAAATTATTCACTTTTTTCGGAGTTGTATTCTGGAATATAAAAAATAAGAAAAATTTGTTTTTCAATTTTTTTTCATCTTTTTCACCTTTTTACACTATATTTCATCAAAAACTACAATTCCAAAAACTATAGCCAAACACAACTCCAACTTCAAAAATTCCAAAAATAAGTAATTTTTTTTTTATATTTATGATCAAACGGCACCTTAATATTTCCAAAACTTAACATTTATTAATTTTAGAAAGTGAAAAACCTTGGTGCCTAATGGTGGGGACCTCTTTTTAGCCTTAGGCAAAGGGCAAGTGTGGGCTCAAAATAGGCCTAGAAAATTTAGGAAGACTCACTTTTTGAATCACTAATTAATATTTAAATAGTATTTGAATTATTTAACGTTTAGTCATATTTTAATATAAAAATAAAAATTAGATAAAAGTACCCTAATTAAAGCACGAAAAAGCTTTAAGAATTTTTCATAATATTTCGACCTTTCCTTGCATAAACTCCATGAAAACTGCCACAATTTACATTTCAATACCTTTTTAATGGACTTGAAACTTTGGTAGTTCAAATTTCATAAAAAAATCATGAAGTTTAAATTGATGAAGGTTCAAACTCTATTAATTTCAAGAGTTTAAACTGCCACATTCAAAATACACGAATTTTTTCTGGAGCTTTGAAAACTGCCATAGTTCAAATTTCATGATTTATCATTGAGTTTGAACTTTTTGTAATTTTTCTACGGATGTTTTTATTCAAATTTTATTTTCACATTAAAAACTTAAGAGTTTTCAGTTACATTTGAAACAATGGTTATAGTTTGAAAATAATCTAAATCTAAAAAGAGATCAGCCCATCAATGTTTCCGAAAATTTAGGCTTCCAATTGAGGGCCAGTGCCTAATTGTCTCTGGGTCATTTGCTCGATTGTCTTCAAAGGCACTTGTCTTTAATTTTAATCCCTCAAATTGTTGGTCTTTAATTTTTATCCTTCGCTTAATACTCTGAGGTTTTGGGTCGAACCCCCCACTCAGTAAAAAAAATAAAAATCCAAGGCAGAGGTTTGTAGCAAAATTAGGCCTATTCGGGCAAAAGTTGAGCCTTAAGAAAAACTTTTACCCAAAATTAGGCCTATACGGGCAAAAGTTAGGACTTAAGACAAACTTTTGTCCAAACTCTACCTTGTAAGGTAAAACTCTACCTTGAATCCAAAACTCTGCCTTGCGAATTTTTTAAAATTTTTGACTGAGCGAGGGTTCGAACCTGGAACCCACGAACTTTTAGGCGAAGGACAAAAATTAAAGACCAAAATTTGAGGGCCGACAATTAAAGACCAATGCCTTTGAAGGACATTCCACGCAAAAAAATGATTGTCTTTACGTGTCTAATCTTGATGTAAGAAAAAATAGTGTTACTTGTAAATATTAGGCGCTAAGATATTCTTGTAAAAGAGCAAACTCTTATACAACAACAACAACAACATACCAAATGTAATCCCACAAGTGAGGCAAAGAGCACACTCTTATCAGAATAAATAATAAATTTAATTTATACACTCTAATCGTGTAAAAAAATTTATATTATCAGCATCTTCTAACATGTTGTAACATGTTATCTATCTTATTTTCACGTAATTTATTCAGTTATTACATATAGTTATGTGTAATTATTTTATAGTTACGTATGGAAACTAATTTTTGTTATCAGCATATCGAAGTTTAGCAATTTGGATAGTGAACATGAATGTGCACATTGTACGACGATTATGTGTACTTGGGCCTAAACAAACTTGCTTTCTGAGTGCATTAAATTGGGCCATCAAATATGAAAATGGACAATTTGCAGGTTGCAGGATTGTACTTCGCTGGGGGTGGTCTTTAATTTTTGTCCCTCAAATTAGTGGTCTTTAATTTTTGTCCTTCGCTACAAGCCTCTTGAATTCAGGTTCGAACTCCCGTTTAGTTAAAAATTAAAAAAAAAATCCGCAAGGCATAAGTTGGCATTCGCAGGGCATAAGGCATAAGTTGGGTTTCAAACTCTACCTTAAGGCAAAAAAAAATAGATATATTTTGCGGGAATTTTGCAAATCTCTAAGGCCTAATTTTGGGTAAAAGTTTGCCTTTCTGCCTTAAGGCATAAGTTGGGGTCCAACTTCTACCTTAAGGTATAAGTTGCCTTGCGAATCCCAACTTATAGCTTGCGATTTTTTTTTTTTTGATTGAGCCTGAGTTTGAACCCGGACCTCTGGGTGTTAATCTTAAAGATCATCAATTTGAGCGCCAAATATTAAAGACCACCCCAAAAGAAGGACAATCCGCGCAAAAAAAAATGTATGAAAATCAGTTCCTGTCCAATACTGTATTACACGATCGTAAAGCAAATGCCAGGCCTGTCCATCCAAAGGATATCGGGCCCATTTTCTGGTCCAAATTTTCCCTTTTCCTTATTTTCCTGCATAAATAACCTAACAATACCTATTTAAGACTCTATATTACAAAATATGAGAATACTTTTCTTTATTTACGAAATATATCAATAAACAAAATATATCAGATTTAGGCTTAATGGGATACCCACGATTTTAGGCCTTTTTTAAGGAAGAAAATCTGATTTTAAATGTGGACTTTATTCTAGGATAGTTACCATTCAACTTCTTCTTCTTTTTAAAAATATTTCTCTCTCTCTCCCCCCCCCCCCCCCCCCCCCCCCCTATGATAGACACCATTTTCATACCTAAAATCCATATTCTCTCCTAGTATAAATTTTCAAACTAATATTACAAAGTATTTTTTATTACTAACTTGTGTATTAATTGTATATAAAAATTGATTTGCATCGTCTATATATGATCATTGTGTGTTTTGAAAATCTATATAAATTATATAAACTGTAGTTTTAAAAAATGTTGAAAACATATATACTTTCTCATAATCTATACATACTTTGATCAGGTTTTATACAATTTATATGTACTTTACCATAATCACAATATACATACAACTTTTATACATATTTCATACGTAGAAATTACAACGAATTTATACATATTGCATACAACAATTAATATATATTTATTTTCTGTGTATGAACTTTGTATGGAATCTGGTTTATATCAATTACAAGTTTATTATGCATACTTTTCTCAAAATTTATACATATTTTAATTAGATTTTATACAATTTATATGTACTTTATAATAATCAAAATACACATACAATTTTTATACATATTTCATATATAAAAATTATAAGAATCTATACAGTTATTCATATTGCATACGAAAATTATACATATATGTTTTTTGGTGTTTGAACTTTTTACATAAAAATTACCGATTATAATGGACTTTTTGAGTAAAAGTTGGAGAAAATTAGGTAACAATATCTCTTAATTTTGAATGGTGAGAGAAAAGTGAATGAAATAAAGAACAAAAAGTTGGAGAAAATCAGGAAAATATATCTCTAAATTTTGAATGGAGAGAGAAATGTGGATAAAATAAGTAAAACAATTTCTTTACCTTATTTAATGTGTTTTATTTGGTTCTTTTTAATTTACCTAATTCGTATAGATTTTGTAACAAGTCTATTGATATATTTTGTTAACTGAAAAATATCGTCATGTTATGTAAATATACCCTCTTATCATGTACATATATGTATTTTGCCCTATTTGAAAAGACTCTTGTTTATGGTTTAAGAAACATTCGAGATACTTGTACTGGAAATCTAAGAATGATAATCTTTTTAAATCTTAACCTAAAGTGCTAGCAGTTAGCACCTAGAAAGGCAATGAAAATTATATTAGTAATAACCATAAGACCTTTTTCAAAGGACTAAAAAGAATAAGATGCAATAACTAGTGGATGTAATTTTTTGACGGTTGTAGATAATTTATTATTCAATCAAGTCGAGTGTTGTATGTATACACGGATCTCTACAAGTCAATTTTCATTTATTTTAATCAAATCCAACCTTATCTAGATAAGTATTTTTCAATCTTGATGGGATTACTATTTTTAAGTCTTCAAACTAAGGGGGAAAATTGACAAGACAAACATCTATCAACCAATGTTGTTGTCCGTTACTATTCAAAAACTAATTGTCACAATCAAAATTCTAAATAGCCCTTTAACTAAAGTCGAAGCATTGTTATGTCTAAGTAGCATAATAACCAAATATATTTTGGTCTTATTCTTACGTAATCACCTGTGGCTGCTAACTAAAGATGTTAAAAAGAGAAAAATATCTAGCATAACGTTTTAAAAAGAATTATAACCGGTAGTGCAAATCTTTTTATTTTAACACTATTAGATTACTTAAAGATAATTATAGATTATTCACAATGGTGTCATCTATGTTGAAAATCTTACGGAAAATACTTCATCACGAACACGTGTAGGGACTTTTCTTCATCACGAACACTTGTAGGAACTTCTTTTACACTTGAGGAAAATGCTTGATCACGAACAATTGTAGAGAATTCTTCGTAGCTCGAGGCATGCCAATGGCACTGTCCTTAAGGATATTTCACCAGGTATGGGTGTATCCCTCAGGATTCAACAAGCTCTTCTAGTATAAAACTAGGAGCCAGAATCTAACAAATATTTCTTTTAATATATATAAAACCCAGCACAAACAAATATGGGAGGAAGAATTGTCCTTTGTTCCCTTTCTAAAGTAGATATATAGAACTATATATATAGGTAGTAGTTGAAAACCATTGTTAAAGATCTGCCAACGTTCTCATTTTAATTTAAATGAATATAAGCCAAATATAACCATTTAAGAGGTCAAATGCGTTATCATTTGAATTGCAATGAATTCAAATTAGATGTTACAAAATGACAACTTATTGCTCATTAAAAATCAATATGTGACAATCAATAGTTTGAAGAAAACCTTCTGGCAATGGATCAAATATTCCCATAATAAATGCCATTAAGGCAATTCAATTTTTGTACCAATTCTTTTTGAGATATCACATTTATTTTTACAACAATCCCCCACTATCTCAAAAAGAATAATAAGGAATAAAATCAAATAAGAAGTTTTGAAATAGAATAAAATGAGAAGTTTTGCTGGGTTCTCACAAAAGAGCATAATGCGTCGAATCTGGTGTCGCGTAGACTATGAACCAGACCAAGATAAAATAAGTATAAACTTACAGAATAATTGGTGAAGTTTAGAACTTCTATGAACCAAGAATTCTTTTGTAAGTCAGGGTCTTATTCTATCACATCATACTCGCACAATCTTTGTCGTTATCGCGGTTTTGCGCTAAGAGGTCATGCACGTGTCCTGGTATTCATGAGTGCTCTAGAAATCCGTCACAATTTCATAGAAGCGGCACCACTCCACACTCATATAGGTCCACCCATCAAGTGTACTCTGCAGAGCAATACATCACTTATAAAGGATATGGTAATGGATTAAGAGTTTATAACTCAACCTCACTTTATCTTGCAGAACTGCACTATATTTACACACCATAGGAAGGGACATAATTTTTATAGTGCACACTTGATCAACTAATGACTTGTTATTAGCCATATGAACCTAATTCATGGGATCTCCAATCATATGGGTTGGGTTACCATCCTTGTTGATCTTCTCAAATTGACTTAAAAATCCATTCCCCTCGATGTTTCTTTTAGTCTGTGAATTGATCAAATTCATCTCCGACTTCACATAATTTATGAAAATAATTTCATCTCATAGCAGCTGCTTTATCACATAATATCTCAAATGAATGAGTCTATTTTTGCCAATAAAATGTTTATTTTTCACTACAGCTATTGCTGCTTGGCAACCACAATGTATAGACACAAAAGTTATTGGTTTTATTCCAATAGGAATACTTACAAAGAGGTCTCTTCACCACTTAGCCTCATCACCAATCAACTCCAAAATAGTAAATTCCATTTAATTGGTTTTCATGTTATGGCATCCCACCAAGAATAAACACATAACCACATGTAAATTTTGAGATCCACTTAGCATCATATTATCTCTCTAGTACAACAACAATTCACAATAATTAATTCCAATATTGTCAACAATAGAGGAGTAAAAATCATCATCCAAAGATTTCTTTGAAATCATCATTTTCAAAATCTGTGATGCAACACTGTATCAACATGCAATTAAAAATCTTAAAACCTATTTTTCTTTTCTTAGCATCGTTTAGCATAATCCTAGCAAGACACCCCCACACTTTCAAATATTTCAATCTAAATATAGTATATATATATATATAGATGAAGAACACAAATAATTGCAGGCTAATTTTATAGCTTATAACACTGCCTCTGATTGCCAGTAACGGCAATATAGCAATTGACTTTAATGATTTTAATGGATCAAATGATTAACATTTTGTAACTGTTATATGAAAGTCATTAAGGCTATTAGAAAAATCATATCAACACAAAAGCCTTCAAAGACCTTGTCAGTAATAGTATCAGGTACATATTTTTCACCTCTTTGAATTCAAAGATACATCATTATGGTTAGAAAATAAATCGAATTTCAAAAACATTCAAATGATCGGTTATATAAGAAACATATTCAACCATATGATTAATATAGCAAAGATCCATTAATATAATATTTAAAATAATAACTTTGGAGATTTTTTTTATTTTTTTTTCACATAAGAAAACCTTAAAACTCGCATTTTCAACTAACATGCTCAAATCTAAATAAATCATATGATCAGTCAAGTACACAAAATATTAAAATTTTCATCTTGAAAAATATTAGAGACAGATACATCATGGTTACAATACTCATTGCTTATAAAAACATTGTTTTTGGTTAACACAAGATTTATTAGATTCAAATGAAACTTTCACCCCCACTTTTCCTAATAATCTCACAGAAATCAAATTAGTTCAACTATTAAGAAGATGCACCACCTCAGTTACTGCTAATTTTTTTTTAAAAAAATAAAAAATAAAAAAATTGTAAGAAGAACTTTTTCATTTCAAGAACTTAAGTAGTTCTAGAATCACCAACATAAATAAATTATTCTTCTTCTTCAACTTGGGCATAGAACACAAAATTATTTTGTTAGCACAAAGATGCTTAGTAGCACCAAAATCGTCTAACACTCAATGTCTCACATTAGCCACAAGATTCGCTTGAGAAATGACCACAATAATTATATCTTCCGCTTAGCCAAACTTATTTTTGCTTAACGGAATTATCATTTTTCTGAATCTTCTTCTACATTGAGGGTATGACGGCTTAGTTCGCCACACACAATAATTATTAAAATTTGATCTCAAATAAATAGCTCATAGTTATATGAAGAAAAATCAATCACTATTCAACATTCATGCAAATGACCAAGAGATATGCAAAGATTACTTTTAGATCATAAGGTACTTCCACAAAAATAAAATATACCATGGTCTTCAAATATAATTTGTTACCACAAAAATCTCAAATTTGTAAGGTCTAAAATATGATAAACACTTCGTCACTTTTTTAACTGCCTCAACAATAAAGGTAACTATTATCAAATGTTATTAGCTAGCACATATTTCTTCAAATAAATAGATAAAGAGACCTCAAAACTATTTTTAAAATCACAAACTTCATTCATCATATACACATTGCCCAGGCAACAACTAACGCTTCTTTGTTTGTAAAACATAACCCCTTTGCATGCTAATTCCATTTACTAAAACAGAGAAGTTATAGTATCGTTACATACCTCAATAACATAACTGAAAATTTGTTACCTCATCAACCTTTGTATTCCCATTTCCAGCCATGCCTTCTACACTGTTGCTCATCTCACCCTTTTATTCACATTGTAAATTGTATTCTCCGTAAAATTATAGTGTAAATATCCTTAAGATTGTTGGAAATCTTACGGAAAATACTTCATCACGAACACGTGTAGGGACTTTTCTTCATCACGAACACTTGTAGGAACTTCTTTTACACTTGAGGAAAATGCTTGATCACGAACAATTGTAGAGAATTCTTCGTAGCTCGAGGCATGCCAATGGCACTGTCCTTAAGGATATTTCACCCGGTATGGGTGTATCCCTCAGGATTCAACAAGCTCTTCTAGTATAAAACTAGGAGCCAGAATCTAACAAATATTTCTTTTAATATATATAAAACCCAGCACAAACAAATATGGGAGGAAGAATTGTCCTTTGTTCCCTTTCTAAAGTAGATATATAGAACTATATATATAGGTAGTAGTTGAAAACCATTGTTAAAGATCTGCCAACGTTCTCATTTTAATTTAAATGAATATAAGCCAAATATAACCATTTAAGAGGTCAAATGCGTTATCATTTGAATTGCAATGAATTCAAATTAGATGTTACAAAATGACAACTTATTGCTCATTAAAAATCAATATGTGACAATCAATAGTTTGAAGAAAACCTTCTGGCAATGGATCAAATATTCCCATAATAAATGCCATTAAGGCAATTCAATTTTTGTACCAATTGATTGTTGAAATTGTAAATAGAAATATTAGAAACTAATAATTCTTTTTGAGATATCACATTTATTTTTATAACAATCTATTACGTGCACAAGAAAATTCGACTTTGTATATATGTACAATGTGAGTTTCCAACAAAAGGAGTTCAAATGAATCCCTTTGTGATCCGCTCCGTCCCTGATGACTGTTCATAATAAGAAACTTGTAATCTAACAAATAAGACGTGCAACATATTACAAAAGATTAAATTACACTTATAATATAAATCTAATGGCATCAAATCCGAGTGTCGCCTGATCAACAAAAAACTAGAAATCTCTTTTATCAACTTGTGATAAAACTCTTATGGAGGTGGAAAGGAGACGCTCATATAATGGAAACACCATTCTCCACATTTCACAAACATAGGGTAAAAGATGCAATCTTGATCTCCAACATAATCCAACCATTATGTCAAAGTTTGATTGGACCTTGTCATAATCATGACGGATTGAGACTATGAAACCATATAGTAGTGGTATAATAGTTTTCTTTTCACACAATTCACGTAGAGAATAGAAAAAAACGACAAGATAGCACTGTTACCACATATCCTTAAATTGGATAAAAAAGAATGCTATTAAAAGTGAAAAACAACTTCTCATTAATAGCAAAGGTCAATTTCATTTACAGATATCACAACTCGTACTTCATATCACTAATATTATACAGTACTGTCCTTATACATCGTCTTAGATCTAATTATACTAGCAATACACTACCAATTTTCATATCAGTCCAAACATTTCGTATGATCCTACTAATCATTTTCAATATATTCTCATATAATACACTCACACCCTACAAGTTCCCTAAATTAACTTATTTAATTTATTAAAACGAAATATAGTAAGGTGAACCAAATATTATGTGTTCATGCAGGTCGGGGAAAGGGCCGCACACTAAGGGTGTGATGCAGATTGCAAGCAGCCTATCCTAGCATAAATTAGCAAAATTTCACGGTTCGAAATCGTAACTTATACAATTACAGGAAAATGACTTTACGTTACTCCAAGATCCCTTGAAAAATTAACATATAATGAAGCAAAAATAGGAAAGAGAAACAATGAAACTATATGACATCATTATGCTATTTTTTCTTTCTTTCTTTTAAACATAGTAGCGGGTTATAGCTAGAATATTGTTTTACATGTATGTTTGTTCCTTATAATGGGGGATCAAATAATAGCAATAAGATTGGTTTGAAGAGGCTTATATACGAAACAACGCAAAATAATATCTGAGGTGAAAAATTCAATTAATCGAAACTCAGAAGCTGAAATTTCACCTCCAACAACTTGAGTTAAAATCCATGACATTACTTTTTTCTTTTTTCGGGGGTTAGAGTCCATAACATTATTAATCAAAATGGGACCTTGACTAATCTTTTCTCTATGTAGAAGTAAAACACATTACAATGTTTAAGCAAATCATTTCACCTTTTCTTTTCTTCTTTTCTTCCTTGTGGAACATATATAGTTTTGTTTACGTGAGAATGATAACTATGATGTCTCTCGAAAGAAGAAATTAAAGCAGAAAAGTAACACCATTATTAATTAAACATAGATTCAATTACTCATTATGTTTCACTAACTTTATGTAACAGGGAACAGCCTATGATTTGAAAGTAGAAAAAAGCCTTGGTTAAGGTCCACACTACGAGTAATTTGCAAAAGTTGACTCTCTCCATATATTGTTGTTTCAAAATTAATTCAGGCGTGCGTGTAAAAAAGCTGGATTTTAGTGGGTGAAATACACATAAAGTGAGACAAAATTGCCTTTGAGTGAATGAAAGGGGTTATCTTTAACTTGCTGTACAAAGATGGTTACCATTAAAAGGATCAATTTTCTAGATTAAAGGCTAAATGCTTGTTTCTATGCAAACTCTCATCATCATGAGCTTTGCTTGAAGTGATAACTTTAATTTGGTGCAATGAAGATATTTGGTCAAAGTTTTCATAAAAGGGGTGGGGCAACTTGAACAGTAAATAATCTTTCTAGAATGTGAGTAATTTTGTGGAGGAAAAGATCATCAAACTTAATATTTGTTATAAATAATCTTATTTATATATTAATAAATTGTGGTTTTATCCATATAACTCAGGAAACAAAGCAGCGCTGGTCAAGTCTTATCTACAACAAATCAATGATAACTATCCTCGAGTCTCAATCAAATTGAGGTCAATTATATGAATTCACGCATCATTATTTAAGCTCATTTTATATCTCAGATACACTCCTCTCGCAAATATGTTAGGACTTTAGCAGCTCAACATTCACTATTATAACTATTTTATAGAAGTAATCTTTCACTTTGATAAACATCTGTCTATCACATCACACTCGATAACAGCTATCCACTTCAAGTGTTTGATCTAACAGTTTATATTTTTGTTGTTGGTAGAAAAAGTTATCAGAAAAGAAAATGGAACCTTCAATTTATTATCATTTGGCCCACTACATAGAGATGCCAAATTGAAAAATGTCATAATGGAAGTTTGAAAGACTTCAAAATAATAATGGAGTAGAATAATCGTAGAATCGTACTTAGTTTGAGATAGCCTCTCATCATTTGAGGCAATAATATGACTAGGTAAAAGGTATATAATCCCACAATCTTTCAAATTATATTAAATGATGCAGATATGATGGGGCTGCAATAATTAATCCATTACATTATTAGCCAAATAATTATTTGCCAACCCAGACATGCTTCCTCTAAATTTCTTCTCCGTCTTGTTATCCCTAAATTACCCTCAGAACATTAACGATAATTAATGTGTATTTAGAATCAAGTGGGGGTAAACGTGGAATTTACATGGTTGCATATATTCTCCGTAAACACCACACGTGCAACCCAACCTTCAAGTTGGGGTGTGCTTTTATTAATTAACAATTAATTTAGGAAAACTAAACAGTGTTATTAACGAGATTTTTGAAGTTATTAGGGGATTTGTAACGGCTAATCACATGGGCCAGATAAGCCGTCACATGGGCCAGATATATAAAAGGCCCACAAATTCCCAAACTTCTCTCTTTCTAGGCAATTGTTTCACATGCACCACTGCACGTGTGGGAATCCCCTTGATTAACGGCTAATGATTGCATTTAATCTCGATCAACGGTAGTGATGCAATCCGTACAGCTGATCCGTGTAAGATAGTAACGTTGGTTGTATGTCGGAACCGACTAAACTTAATTGGGAAAAAAATGGTCAAAGTCATAGATGGACCTTGAACTTATTTTGATTTTTCATTTAGATCCTCCAACTGAAATGTTGACCATCTTAACCCCTAAACATAAGATAAATTGTGCCATTTGAACCCGTCGTGCCAGTTGGGCACACGCGTGAAGCTCACTTGCTATAACATGGAAAAATAGACCAATAAAAATAAGCCATGTCATGTTACCTGTTATAAAAAAAAAATAAGCCATGTAATTTTTTTTTTTAACAAAAACTCTATTTTAAAATCTATTTAAATAATTAAAAAAAATTGAAAAACCCAACCCATCCTCTCCGATATCCCACTTCATCACTGCCGCTGCTGCCCCCGCTGCCGCTTTATTTTTTTAAAAATTTTTAATCATTAAAAATTAATTTTAACAAAAACTCTATGTAAAAATCTATTTAAATAATTTAAAAAAAAATTGAAAAACCCAATCCATCCTCTCCGATAGCCCACTTCACCGCGGCGGTGGAGGAGGCAGCGGCGGCAGTGGCGGCGGTGAAGTGGGCTATCGGAGAGGATGAGTTGGGTTTTTCAATTTTTTAAAATTATTTAAATAGATTTTAAAATAGAGTTTTTGTTAAAATTAATTTTTAATGATTAAAAATTTAAAAAAAGAAAGCGACGGCGGTGGAGGAGGCAGCGGCGGCAGTGGCGGCGGTGAAGTGGGCTATCGGAGAGGATGGGTTGGGTTTTTCAAATTTTTTTAATTATATAAATAGATTTTAAATAGAGTTTTTGTTTAAATTAATTTTTAATGATTAAAAATTTTAAAAAAGAAAAATATTTGGTCTCTCACGCTCTATTTAAAGCAGTGAGCTTCACGCGTGTGCCCAGCTGGCACGAGGGGTTCAAATGACACAGTTTATCTTATGTTCTGGGGTTCAGATGGTCAAAGTTTCAGTTAGGGGGTCTAAATGGAAAATCAGGACAAGTTCAGGGGTCCATCTATGACTTTGGCCAAAAAAAATACAAGCACAGAAAAGAAAGGTTGGAAGAAATGAGCAACTTATTTTCTTAAATAATTATTTTGATTTATCAGGAAAGAATTTATGGAAGAAAAGAATAAGAATAAGGAGAATTTTTAATAAGATGAACAAGAATTTGTTTCGCTGGAGTATCATAGTTTTATGAGGAAGCAGATTGATAGTGATATATCAGTAGAAAACTTTTGGAATATGTAAAAATCTGATATGATTCCATTGCCAAAGCAAGTGTGCCCGGTGACATTTGTGAAAAAAAGTATACCAACTCTATTCTAATTTATTTTCCAGTTTTCTTTATTGATGCATAATTTAACCATAAGATATATTTTATTACTCTAGTTTATCCCAATTGACATATATATATATATATATATATATATATATATATATATATATATATATATATATATATATATATATATATATATATATATATTACTTTAATGATATACTCTTATACAAATTTAAGTTCAAGAGCGAAGCTAGTATTGGATGTAAGAGTTTAGCAGAATTGTGTAATTTTAATTCAAACTTTTTGTACTTTTTAAGAAAATCTACTAAACCTAAACCGTGAACTTTTTATATTTTTATAATTAAATTGGATGTAGGGTTTAATTCAATGAAACTTTTACTATGAAAAATAATACATCTAATTAAAAATATTAATTACCTCATCCATCTCAATTTACGCTACACTTTTTGAATTTCAAGAATAAAACTCTTGAAATTTGAAGTGTAATATATAAATCGAGATTCGAGACAAACGAAGTATCTTAAATTTTGGGTTTACTTATGCATCTCCATGCAAAGTTAACAAAACAAAACTATAGTACGATTTTAAGAGACAGCCTAAGATAATCGTGTTAACCACAAAGCAATGATTGAAAATGATAATTCCTTTTATTCAAAATAAGTGTCCACTTAGCCTTTTTCAAGCTCCTTAAGAAAATACTAAATTTTAGAAAAAAATAAATATTTTGATCAAATTATCCTTAATTAATAATACTCAAACTTATTTATTGTCTTGAGTAGATAGGAGCAAATCTGAAAAAAAAAAAACAATTTCTTCTTTTTATAAAATAAATAAATAAATAAATTTTAGGCCTTTTCTCGATTTGTACATGTCATGCTAATCTTCTCTATATCGTTTCAATTTTATCAAATGTACCCGAAGGAACATCAATTTCTTCTTGATTTTATAAGCAGACACTTATTTTGAATAGATGGAAGTAATATTATACTAGTATTAGGGATTTTGTAGTGGGGGTGGGATTTTTTGGTGGGGGGGGGGGGGTGTTAGTGCTGACCGTTGAATGGATCGAGTAGAAACAAAGGCGACTTTGACCGAAAGGAGTGCACGTGTGGGTACAGATTACAGGTATGTTCTTGCTGTACTTTGGCTGTCCAATGGAATGATGGTGTGCCATGTAGGAATCACATGAACTTGCTTATTATGTTACCAACTTGATACTTGGAAATATATGCCCATTACGTGGTATGCAAAAGCTAACAATTCAAATTTTTAAATTTATGAATTTTTATGATGACCTCTCAATTTAATATACAAAACTAGCTTGATTAATAATTATATATTTATAAATATTTAATTAATTTTAATATACAAAATTAGAGACTGAATTTATGTGAATCCATTAACACAAAGAGCGAAAAATTACACTATATATAGTAGATGTTAAATTCCTTAGTTTCTTCGTGTGTTGATTTCTTTATATTGTTGAACCCATGTATATCTAAACCACCCTCGGTGATATATATATGGTGAAATTGTTAGGATTGTCTCTTGTTTAAACTTAAATTTAAGAATGAAAATCTTCTTGATAGAGCGTGTTTTATTTCTTTAAATAAGTTTACACAATGTGAATTTAAATTAATAGCATTAATAAATTTCAAATACTAAATGTTTAAATATAGAATTAAGGAGGAAAACAAAGTTCATGATAGATACCAATTATAAGTTGGTTCAATTATATTAGCGAATCTAATTCCTGACTCAAAAAAAAAAACATACATTATGCTATATAGCTAGCTATATTCTGATGATTCTCTAATCATCATAAAGCTCGTTCAAAAGCTCTATGCATGCATTGTGATACCAGCATTTTACATTGACGGAATATTTCAAGTAACAAGAAACTCTGGGCTTAAACAACACTTATTTTGCGTATTTTCACCGCACAAGAGATAAATTATAAGTTTGGTTTCTTATATTAATAGTACATTCGTAAGATTTTAGTACTCTTGTCAATAATTGAACGGTTGGTTGCAAATTAAGAACATTGTGGAGAATAACTTGTAAAATGTTTGGTTTCTCATATATAAAATATGTTTTAATTTCAAGTTACGTATATTCATCATATGTATTCATATTGAACGTGGTTTAGTTATACATCAATAATTGTCGTCTTAGTTATTATCCTCACTTTAATTCGAGCACTGTTATTCATTAAAACAATATAATTAAGTACTTTATCATCTAATGTAATCAAGGATGAGCTTCATATCGTCATACTTTGCTTTATGTCTGGGTGTATATTTTTATTTTACGTTTTTGTTATATGTTGCATCTGGAAATTAAACTTAGCTTGTATATTTCCTGGAATTGGCGAGTGCATATATATAAAAGGTTAGCCAAGTTGAGGATTTATTTAATAATATATAATCATAGGGGGTTAGTACATATAATTGAGTCGTTGCCAACTTACAATAACTAGGTACGATTGATTTGTTAATTAATTAACAGAATTCATCTATGCTACACACATGAAAACATGGAATAAAGTCAGTAATCAGAAACCGTCTGTCCAAAATCATGCTATTGTCGGGAAACAAGTCCTAAAAATTGGTTCCACAGCTCATCATTTTCTCGTAGTAATTGCCCATATTATGAATTAAAAACTTGAGTTATTGGGACTTATGTTAAAATTTCATTTAGAATTTTAGTATCCGACTTTTATTTAAAAATTAAACTCTTTAAATGATAAATATAGGCACTTACCAAACGTCCAAACCTCTTCAAATGTAGAAGGGTCAGCCCAAGCCTTGTAAAGTAGTACAAAACAATACCTAGAACAAAGAGCTAAACACAACAGGCACGTTCTTGAGCAATAAGCAATTTACAGTTACAGACATGCATGCGATACTTTAGCCGAGAAAAAAGGTAGTACTAATAGTAAAATGATAAATCAAGTTACCATTAATTATTTATAATGTTTGATCTTTGATTATTGGTTTTATGAACAAGTTGATGATTGTGTGACTTGGCAACCCTAAGCATCAAATCTTGCAATCTTAACAACTTGGCACTTAGTTAAATTAAAGCTCCTTTATCTACGATTCTCTTTGAAGAGATTGCACATAATTTAAGTATTAATCATGAAAGAATAATTAATAAACAAACAAAGCAAATTACATCTTTCTATAATGAGAAGACCTGAATCAAAATTCAAGATTCAAGAGGCGTACGATATTTTTCAACATAGAAATCCCTTATGCTACAATACGTTGAATTATATGCATTGGGCATACGTGTGAAAATTATTTATAATTTCCAGTCATCTATAAAGAAATTACATCATTAGTATGATAAATGTTAATTGGTACTTCGATAACAAATGATAACTAAGCTATACTATTATATGTTTAACTATCAGATAGTGGATGGAGAGGCCTCTTATTGTAGCAATAAGAGGGGGGGGGGGGGGGGGGATGGGGATTTGGTTGAGAAGGGATCTTCCTAAATAGGGGCTTCAGATTCAAAACCTCCTGCATGCTTTTTATCGAGCTCGTCACATGGAGCTTATTTGGTGCGATTTACCTCTCCTGTGTGATTTACAGGCTATTACCCTAAAGCTGAATTTTTCCTTATTCCTATATATAAAAAAAAACAAGTTGTAGCAATATGGGTTTTATTTTGCATCGCATCAAAGCAGTGCATTCAGCATTGTTGTTCCGTTCAATGAATGACGTTCCCGAATTATGCATATGAGAAAACAAAATAGAGCAAAATATTGCAGCTGTAAGCCTGTAACAATTATGTAAAGAAACCAATGATCACCACCGGTGGTATTATGGACATGGATTCGATTTTTTAGTCACGGAGCTGAAAATTTTATAGTGAAATTCAAAAAGCTTTCTTTTATAGAAAGGACTTAATACTTAAGTTATATATAAAAACGATTTTTCTTATTTCTCGTATTCAGTATAATTTTTCAATTAAAATGATTCAATTATCGTACATAGCTTGATTTACTAGTGATTATTTTTTTTTTAGTCAAAAAAATTGGGTTTGAGCCCTACAAATAAAAATTTGTAATGCTGACTTCTAGCAGATACTACAACAACATATCTACCCAATGTGATTCACAAGTGCGGTCTGGGGATGGTAGGATGTACGCAGTCGTTACACCTGCCTTTATTGGGTATAGAGGCTGTTTCTAAAAAATCCTCAACTCAAAGAAAAGAAAAGAGAAGGAAAGAAGATTAAAAAAAAAGTACTTCAAAGCAGATACAAAAAGTATAGCAGTAAAGTAGCAAGATACAACGCAAATGTTCAACTGTTTGTAACGGACGTCAAAGAGTAAGAAAGTACGTGAATACTAAATAATATTGCTTATGACAAGAGACAAAACAAATGCAGCAATAAATGATAACCTAGCCCATATAAATATAAATTAATTAAATCAATAAATATTGAACGCATATTGTTAGATAAAAAAGAAAAGAAGAGAAATCAATGATTGGGGGTGGGGGAAGGGAAGGAGAAGGGGGCCTAGTTCACGTGCAAATCACATGAAGAAGGAGCCTCGTACGGACCCCCAGAAATGGGACGATAATGATTCGTGAACTAACAAAGAAAGGATTAATGTAATGTCAATGTGGGAGACGAAGAGGGATTGTCGGGATGAAGATCTATTATTGGGCTTTGTGTTAACACGTGGGGACACCTCGCACGCCACCTTTTCTTCCTCTTCTCCCGACATTATGTCGCTCTTATTATAATTTTACTAATCATTTCCTTTATCTATCTTTGGATATTTTGATGCTGATATTACCCAAGTGGTCCTCCATCCTCCATCCTCCATCCATCCTAAGTATGTAGTATTTTTTTTTTTAATTCATGACTAAAAAATGACACATTTTTGAATTAGTAATATAAACCTTAATAAGATAATTTATACCTTATAATTATTTATAATTTATATTTACTTTAGATCATAAGTTTCAAAGAAAATTCTTTATTCTTAAACACCATATCAGTCAAACATCAACATGTAAATTGGGACGGTAGGTGTGGTAAGGTTGTGACTTGTTAGTGTCCCGTCATTTTTGACTAGAGGTGTCGAATTTGAGTCCTGTAAATGAAATCATCTTTGCTAGGAAGCGTTTTGCTCACGGAGTGGGATTTCTAACATAAATTTGAAATTGTCGAGTCTCAAGGAAGAAATCCAATGTCCCGTGAAAATAAAATAATATTTTAAAGCTAAACTATTAAGAATATATATATTCATAATTCGAGATTTTTACCTAACTCCGTTAATTTAGTAAAGTAAATAATAGTAATAGATATAAGAATATATGTTATCAATTGTTATTTTACTAAATATTGTGTGAGTAATTCTTTTGATCCTATTGTAGGCTTCGCTACGTTTAGTATCTTTACTTTGTTAAATTTTTAGTAGAAAATAATTTATATAGTGGTGTAGGCAATAATTGTTTTTGCAATATGGTCCATCTTTCCCAATAATAGTATGATTTGGCTGGATTCTTGTTGACTGTTATTTTGGTCCCACGTCTCTCAATATATTGCTGATTAGGGTTTGCTAACTTGTGAGTTGTGATCTCGTTATTGCTAGTATTTAATGTGAACATGCTGAGCGGACCACACTTATATTCTAGGACATTTTTGTTTAATTATCATTCTTCAAGAGGAACTTTGATAGTACTCATTTCTTTTTCTTTTTTTTGGTTAAGAAATTGGGGGCTTTATGACATCAATTGATGATCAATCATACAGGAACATTTAGTTGTATAGATCATAAAATATATAACAGAATATGTTTTCATTATTGTTGAATATACATTTAGGATGAATTGCCAATTTTTAACATTGAATTAGAAAAGACTCATCCCATTTTTTTTTTAATTCATTATTAGACTCACGTATCATTTTGTCTATACTTTAAGAGCATCGGCTTTATTGTCCTTGAAAATTATTGTGCACTAAAAAAGAAGGTGATGAATTGGCTTTGTGATATGATTATGTGGAGTAAATAATGCTTAATAAAATGCACTAGGCTTTGCTGTTGTCTACTAGATTAGCTAGTACTTATAATTAGGTATCCACGAGTGGCTAGTTTTTATTGTATGAAGTATATAAATAGTAAATTATTTATAGGAATCATAGTCTCATCATTAAATTAAATACTTAATAATTTGAGAGAGATAAAAATTAAGGAAACACTAATGATTAGGTCATGTTTATCGGCTCCTTGTTGACCTTCACGTGGACAGCCCCCTCCCATAATTGTAGAATTAATCAAAAGCAAAAAGGAAAGATGAAAGAATCATCATTAATTACTAAGGTTTCAAAGTTCAACATGCATACAACATGCCTGGATTTTAGGATATCACACGCTCATTTTGTCTAAATTATTGGAGTAATAATTTAAGGAAAAATGAATGTATTAGTCGACTATTAGATGGCTTTCTATTTCGAAAAATGAGTCTCTTTTCTTTGAAATTTCCATTCGTGTGGTCAATGTTTTAAAAATAATAGTACTAATTGCTATACAAAATTGGTTTGACAAATTATTGTGATGCGTCGCGCCTTGTGTAAGTGTACAATTGTAATTTACCAATCTTTCGTTTCATGAAGATATTTTCCTTTTATTATGAGGATTCGTTGAAATTTCCTTAATCTCTCGCATAGTCTCAAATTGTTTCCTAAATGCATCTTAAGATGTTAATTTATTGTCAATTTTAAAAATTTACAGGATTATCATGAACTTTACTCCAAAGCTGGAGTGGGTGAACGAAAGATGTTGTGTATTGGAGTATTTAATATGAAATTCAGCTCAAATATGTGTACTTTGTGTAACTAGGAAGCTACTAGTCGAAGTGCATTTATCAATTACATGTAGTTTACCCGATATCAACTCCCCATATTATGTTAATTGCTAAAAAAAAAATAAAAAAAATCTCCATATTATGTTATTTACGGTTTATGGTAAAATATAAGCATGCAACAAGGAAATTGCGTTCCACGTCAATAATGGGATCAAATATGAGACTTGATTCTTTTAAATGGTACTCACTGCAGTTCAAAATAAATGAAATTTTAGTACTTTTTTCTTTATTTCAAAATAATGATTTTTAATGCCCAAAGAGATGTTAATTTTTTTCCCCCAAAGTTACCGTTCTTTCAAATGGATTTTTCAAATCCCAACTATGACTATTTCTACTTTTAAGAAAAGTTTGCGAAAAGTAAAAGAATTATATTGTCAAATGACTCTTTAATTAATACTCACTTTCTTCACCTTTACTTATTCAATTTAGACTTTTGCATATCTTCTAAGAAACAATAAATTGATATGTGCATTTAGCATCATATTCATATTAATTGATCTTTAGTCTTAGGTCTTGAAAATGATTTAGGAAATAAATAATTAATGCTAAAGATAAAATATGAAAAAAAAAAAATTATATCTTAATATACTAAATTTGACAATTAAAAGTGAAATGCACTTTTAATATAAAGAACAAGTAAAAAGAAATCAACAGAATACTCCCAAAAATCTACTTATTTTGGATCTGGGGAATATCATTAAACAATTATCATCTCGAAACATTAGCTTTTAGATGTGCCAGTGCTAACGTTTTGTAATAATTTCAAAAGGAGTATTTAATTTTGTTACTCCATCTTTTATCTTTTCTTCCTTTCTTTCACAAATCACTAAGTTATGAGAACATGATGAGTCCATGACCTCAAATTCAAAACAAAAAAAAAATCCAATTAATTAAAGAAGAAAAAGGAGATGTGATTGAATGGCACGCGCGAGAAGATCAAGTGAGAAGGCTAAGATTTAAGCAGAGGGGGAGTTCAAATGATTGTAGGTAGAGTTCTTGTCGGGTAATGAGGCGACAAGAGGACACGCACGAGCTGTATGGGTGGTGGGACCCATTAAGCCATTTGTTTGTTGTTCTTTTGAATACGTGAGACCACGTGTCTACCAGCACGACATGTTTTTGAGGCACGTGAGTTCTGGGATTTTAAGGGTGTTTTACTTTATTCCCCTCCTTTTACCCACGTGATATCCACTCTCCCATGTCTCTTTGAAAAAAAAAACTCTCCCATGTCTTCGTCTTTTTATCTGTCTTTTGGCATGGCTTGCCTAGATCAGTTCAGTCAGGTCATACACATTTGTTTCATGGTAAAATGTTGATTGCCAAATAATTTAATTTTAGCAAAAGTTAAAGTGTATAAAATACGTATTTAGAATAGTTTATTAACTTGGTGAAAACATAACTACGATTAAATATTTACTTTTGTTTACCATTAATCATGCAAGGGCACAGAAAGCGAACAGAGGCTTCTACATAATTCAAATAGAAAGAAGCTCCTACAAAAAAACTATATATAATTTTCAGATCTCTTATATAAAAATAAAAATTCATTATTGAAAAAATATAAAATTAAAATATAGTGGGTATGTTGTTGTTGTATAAAATTAAAAATAAGTTAATAAATGGATACAAAACCCATGCAAGATCTTCAATTTTGTAGCAACAGTGGGTTGTTTGTTTTTTAATGAGGGTGGTGTTCGATCGATTAATACATCTTTGATTACTATTTCATCGAGAATTTGTTACGTTTTCTTTTTCAATTTATCTGTTTTATTTTTTTTAGTTAATCTCAAAAAATGATGACACGTTTTTATATTTAGTGATAATTCATCTTTAAATGTCAATTTTACTCTTAGTAAGATGATTTATAGCCGCACAGATAATTATGGTTTGTTTTGAACCACAAGTTTTAAAGCTAGTCCTTTCTTTCCTAACCTTCGTCAAACACCAGATACAGATCTAGGATTACTAGAACGTGAGTGCACCACTAAAGAAAAGGGAATTTTTTTTTTAAGTGGGAATAGATCCTTGTTCCTACGAGTAAGTAACACAACATTCAATGTGCAAGTGCACCGTTCAATCTTATTGCAGCATGAGCGTCAACAAATAATATTAGATAAATTATAGGAAATATGTACATAAAATAGCTAGTTTGACGGAAAGATCAAGAATCCACGCGCACCACAATCTAGGTTGTGTAGTGATTTTAGTAGCTCAGTTGGTCGGCTACATGAACTTCCACCTTATTGGTGAGGGTTCGAATCCCCACATTATAATCCCTTCCCCATTTTTCCATGCCTTACCCCCTATGTAATTAAAAAAAATTACAAAAAAAAACACACACACAATCTACGGTGTAATCCCCCCTGCAGACGTCGTCACATAAATTGGACCGTGGAAGTATCTTTTCCTAGTAAAAAAATTAAGTAATTTTACCCGTCAAAATTTTGACGTTATATTGACAAATGAACAAAAAAATCCCTCAATAATTTCTTGCCTTTATTGTGATTTAAACCTATAATCTCATAGGTTTCATTTTATTTCATCGGTCAGTAAACCACCTTTACACGTGCTTTCTAAATTATGGCAGTGGTGTTCGAGTGAGCAATATGATTAGTTCAAAAGTCATTACATTTCTTCATTTATTCATGTATTGAGTGATGCCATTTGTTGCTTTCTAATTTACGGCAGTAGTGTTCGAGTGAACAATATGATTACTTCAGAAGTCATTACATTTTTCACTTATTCATGTATTGAGTGATACTATTTGTCAAAGCGTGGAGCATCCAATGTATCAAGTTCTGTAGTTCAACTCAAGTAAAGTTCCTTATCAAGCCAAAAAAGAAAATAGCTAGCAAGCCACCAAGTAAGTTGACTATAAATAGGATTAATTAATTACTAGTAAACATAGCCGTGCTTCGCGCAGTTTATTAAAAAATTGAATTTAGGAACTAATTTTTCTCTAATATTTAACATTAAGTAGTAATAAGTATAAACACGAAAGATCTCATTGAAATTCACGAACTAATCTTCTCCTAATATTTAAATACTAAAAATTATTAACATTTTAAAAAAGGAAAAAAACCACAATAAGAAAATGACTTGGAAGAAAATTAATAGAAAAAATCTTCTTTTTTTTTAATTCATCCCACTCTCAGTCCTTAGGGATCATTTGGTAGGAGCGATAAGTTATCCATATAAACGGGATAGGATGAGATAACTTATAACACCTTTTATCTCATATAGATGGGATTGGGTGAGATACCAAAAGAATTTTCCCACCAACCAAACATGGGATAATTTCAATTCCGTGAGACCAATAGTCCCATCCTTCCTACCAAACGAACTTTTAGTGTTCTATTTTGTAACAATAATTCATCAAATGTATTCAACCATTTGATACTGGGAAAGCGCACATATAGCCAATTCTGGAACCCCTTATTTAAGCTACAGTCTTAGGTTGTAATTTCTTTTAACTTTCACCAATTTGGAAATAACTTTCGACATACACAATTGAAGTTGCAAAAATTTGCATTTGAAATCATAAATTTGCCTCAAAATTGACATTTCTTGTGCCAACAAACTTCCAATATACGAAGTTTGGCCTTGCAAGCCAAACCTCAGTAATTATATATTGAGGCTAATTATAACTAAAAATATATTATGAAAACATAAATCTCGAATCATGCTGCAATTTATAGTTACAAATAGATCAAATAAAAAAGTGGAAATTAGATTGAGCAGTAAGAGTCCGACTGCTATATCTCTACCAGTTATGCATGCATTATTGTTTTTGGAGCGGATCTTCCTTTTGAAACTTGAGAGTTATAAATTTCTCTAGTGTCCTATCTTCTCTAATTTTTGTGGTTCCTTAAGTAACTCTTTCTTTCATTTCTATACTTACCCTTAGAAAAGACAACTTTATGTAAACTCAGTAGAATACTGTCTTGTCTGAGTAAAAGACATTCCTCATAACCATGAGTACAAAAACTAACATTGAATGAGTGAATATAACAATTGCACTAAAGATCTGTATTTAAAAAATGAACATAATATCATTGAGCAAAAATTTAAATTGACTCTAACCCTAGGGATAATCAGCACTAAGAGTAAACAAATCAATAACACCTATTCCTCCCCAGCATAAAAGTAAAAGTACTTATAATATTTTGAAAAATTACATGAGAAATCTACTCTACATATCCAATAAAAAGAAAAAAAATAAAAACACCCAAAAACATGAAATAATGCTTTCATTAGTAACCATGAGACCGAGAAGAAGGAACATGCTCAGCAATGATTTACCAATTTATATCCAGTAAGCCTTCAACACAAAGCTTTATAGAGAGATTCTTGTCAACTTGTTGAAGATCCTTTTCGGTTAGCATCCTCAAATGAGTAACATTTTTATGCTAGCTTTGCCATGGCAGGTGAAGAGTCTTCCGCTGGAATTTTCTATACAATAACTAAGACATCTATTTCTACAATAATTAAGACATCTATTCTTGAAACTTTTAAAAAATAAAATAAGGAGAATTGGCGTGAATTCAAAATCCTGAGGATACAAAAAACGCACCAATTTTAAAGCAAATTAAATACAACCTTGCAGCAAACTATAGATTTTAAGCAACAAATTGTAAATTTTGGACCTTGGTTAGTAGGTAGCATACTTCCAACAAAATCACAAATGACTAATTTGAGCCCAAACAAAAATACAGACTTGAAACAATTAGAAACTCATTTATAGAAAACTAAATTAAAGAGGTCTCACAAAGAAAACAAACGAAAAAAGTAAACATGAAAAAAAGTACAACAAACACATCCTCCTAATTAGGAGCCTAGGACCTTAATCGTAAGAAAATAGATGGCAAAATAAATACATAATAATTAGTGCATAATCTTTCAACTTTGGTCGACATCCCTTCTCGCAAACCGATCAACATTCAAGAGCGTTCTTCACCAAGCCAAACTAAAGCATGAATCTAATTTACAGTGATGATATATGGGCATTGCTACTTCAAATATGGAATGAAAAGCATAACATTAGATAGGGGTCTCATAAAATAAAAATTATGAATTTATATAGATAAAATGGAGGAATATCATACGGTATCTTAAACTTTTGCACTAAATATTTGGGGGTTATGAATATAAAAAGCATGTGAGTTATGAATATAATTAAGAGTATAAATTGAATAAGTAATTAAATATGAGTTATGGAGGTGAAAATTTTAAAGCAAATAAAGAAGAGGAAAAAATACTCCTACGTGGGGTTTAAGAAACGTACCCCCATTTACTTTCAGACTTTATTGGCTATTTGGACTTTGGTAGGCAAAGCGAAATTCTCAGACACTTCATTTTCTTTGACGATGGAGAAAAAAAAACTTTCTTTTTCTTTGACATTCCATTGTGTTAAATAAATTGAAGGAGCAAAATGAAAAAAGAAAATTAAAAGAAAAAGGAGGTAAAAGAAAAATGACTTGCTGGACATAATTAAGATAATTAAAAGTATTTTTTTTATAGTTTTTTAACATATATAGCATATTTAATGTAATTAAGAGAGTTAAAGGAGTGACTTTTAAGTTTTTTTAACATAGCACATAAATGAGGCAAAAAATAAAAAAAGGTCAAAAAAGGAAAAAAAAAAAAGATAATTGTGTTTCTAGGCCATAGAGAGGTGTCACAACACCTTATCTATGCCTAGCTTTATATTATATATAGATATAGATTAGATGTAGCTTCTAATAAAAACTTTTACAAAACATCTACCCCTCCTTCATTTCTTCTTTTTGCTTCATCCCGTGATATGATACTTTAAACTGCTCATCAAAAGCTTTCTGATTCCTTTTGTTAAGTCCATTTGATTGACGTTTGGTGACTTGAAGAATGAATGAAGAGCTAATATGGTACAATGTTGATTCCTTGAAATTACCAATGGCTTGAATTGTTAATGCCTTGATTCTCTAGCTCTGTTCATGTCTGTATTATCTGACCAATTTTTGCTAATGCATATTGCATAAGATTTGGATTTGATATGTGAAAAAGTGAGATGGTGAATGCATATGGTGTAATCTCATTAATATATATATTTTTTACAAACATTAGGTGAAAAGCCTAAAAAATCAGAAAAAAAAAAAAGATAAATAGTAAAACGGATCATAGAAAGGTGTCACATCGCTTTGCCTAATTTAATACTTCTTTAAGCAGGATGCACGTATATTACCCCAGCCAATGTTACCAACCAAAATATTATATAAGTGCTAAATTAGAAGTATTGGATAAAAAAGGTTTGATGCCATAAAAGACAAGATAAATGAATGTTTTATTAATACAAAATAAATAACAATTACTCCAAAATTGTATGGGAGAGTCTCAATTACCTTACTGAAGACGAAGCAACCACCAAAGGATGTGGTGCAGCGGATGGGGCTACTCCTCCTTAATCAGAGGTTTCAGGTTCGAATCATGGGTATGGAAAAATCTTGGTAGGGAGCGCTTCCCCCGAATGAGGCCCTAGGCGCCGGGAATCCGAATATAATCAGGCTCTAATACGGATATCGGATACCGGGTGGAAAATCAAAAACATAACTAATAGTGTGTACAAAAGTAAATAATACTATACACGCACTCGCAGATTCCATCATGGCCTTCAAATTAAGAAAAATGCATGCTAAATTTGGGTTTATTTGACATCTTACGAATATGCAAACTTACCATCATAAACTACATAAATTCGCCGGTTGACAGAGTGTGAGAGAGAAATGAATCACACTTGAGGAAACAAACATAAATGAATCACAAAATTATCGAGGTTCCACCATGGCCCAAAAGAGAAAATATTTGGGAGATGCTCCGATCTTGCAATATCCTCATTGTTCCACTATGAAGAGGAAAATGCGTAAAGGATTGGTTGTGAAGAGGCTGTGTACTACTTTAATAGCTATCATTACATATTTACGTTCATTGTTGTAACCTTCCAATAAGGCCATAATCAGGAAATTGCCCATTCAAATTGCGTCCGTTATTAGAATTAGTTGTTGCAACTGATCCACTCTTTTGGAGGAACACCATATTTGACAACATAAATGTCAATCTTAAATGGAAGTTTTCTTTGATATATTAATATTTTTATTACAAAAAATAAGATAAAAAGTCAAAAAAAACCACAAAAAAGATAAATAGTAAAGCTGACCATAGAGAGGTGCCACATCACTTTGTCTATGCCTACCTTTATATTATATATAAATTGAGTAAAACGTCTCTTTCTTGATTGAACATTTCGTTCTTGCTTCATTGGCCACATCCATCAAAGTGGTCCTAGTAAACTCTGTTCTGAAAACTCATCAGAATGTGTAAAATTATTTGAAAGAGACTTTTTAGCAAACTATATGGTTCCACAACCTTCGATGTAGACATGTTAAGTAGCCTTATATATGCACAATTATTGGTCGTAGTTATAACTCTATATAGCCCCATCAACTTAATTAGTCCACTTACTATTACTAGTAAATTAATGGTAGCATCTCTATCTTGAAGAAGTAGCATTTTTGTTTTATAAGCAATATATCTTTAATGTTGGTAATTCTAAAGGAAGTTGCCTAATTAGTATTTAAGCACCCCAATTATTAGTTACCTCTACTATATATCTGAATTATATTCCTAGATCTATTTCCATTTTCCTGTCTTATTTTTCTTTTTAGTATATTTTAAAAAATATATCACTTTCTATACTTAGTAACACTTAAATTTCAAACATCTCATATGACATATTTAACATCACAAAATTCAAATGAACTAAAAAATTTCTCTTATTTTTAAAACTATGCAATCGGACAAATTAAGACATAAAATAAGATAAAGGAATTATATAAATATTGACATTTATGGAACTATTTTAGTATTATTATAATTTAATTGATTACATCAAAATATTGCCATTTTTAACATTACGAATTAGTGTTTATAATAAGGAGCTAAATATAATTTTTTTTCTTAAATAACCTGTTTATATATATATATATACACACTTAATATAGTTAATGTATAACTTTTTAAATTACAAAATTAAACTTCAAAGTGATTGTTTTAAGCATTGGAAAATTTTACCTTCACCATATCACTTGTTGACTCATAGTAGCCTTATCTTCCATTATAGGTAGCAACTAATTAACTCTATTGTCCTCATTTGTAATTTACATATTCACACTCCGTCAATTTTAAAGAAGTTTCAGTTCTCTAAACTAATGGCGTAAAAATATGTAGTATATGATATTATTATAAATTAAAATGTGTATAAAAGATTTCTTTTCACAAAGAAAAGACTAAAGAGTGGAGCCCTGGGGAGATGGTTGTGGGGACAAATTCAAATGGGAATGGAGTTGGGGATGTTTGCCTAAAAAAACAGAAGAAGAAGAAAGATATAGTGTCTATTAATTGCAATCATATTACTAATGTGCATTTCCTTTTCAGGACTATTCATTTGATTTGCTTCATTATTGGCGATTCGTTTTAAGCTTATTGGATGGAGGATACTGATACAGATAATTCAGTTAACATGCTCTCGTGCCTGTGTGTCATTTCTTGTTTTCTTCTTGAAACTCCTTTACAATGTTCCTATTGTTATAAAATAAAAACTATGAAGTAAATACACAGAAGAAATATGTAGAGAGAATATGTAGAGAGATATCAGATTATCTTACTTCTGCTCTTTCAACATTGCATATGTACATCCTATTTATAGGAGCAATATACAAAGGAGATATTTTGGGATATTTCCAAATTAATGGATATCCACTAGTTGGATATTTATAACACTCCCCCTTGGATGTCCATTAATAGATGATGTACCTCGTTAAAACCTTATTAAAAAAAAAAAAACCGTGCGAAAAGTCCTAATGAAGGAAAAAGAGTGCACATATCTAGAAATACGCTTTGAGAGCTGCCTCATTAAAAACCTTACCAAGAAAACCCAATGGGACAAAACTTGGTTAAGGAAAAAGGAGTACAACGCGTATTTCACTCCCCCTGACGAAGACCAAGATTCAGATGTCGGAGTCTTCGCATTCCAATCTTGAATATCATCTTCTCAAGAGTTGAAGTTGGCAAAGATTTAGTGAACAAATCTGCAGGATTGTCACTTGAACGGATTTGTTGCACATCAATATCACCATTCTTCTGGAGATCATGTGTGAAAAATAACTTTGGTGAAATGTGCTTTGTTCTATCTCCTTTTATGAAACCTCCTTTTAATTGAGCTATGCATGCAGCATTATCTTCATATAATACTGTGGGTATTTTTGTATCACACTTCAAGCCACATCTTTCTCTGATGAAATGTATCACTGATCTCAACCACACACATTCTCTACTTGCTTCATGAATAGCGATTATCTCAGCATGATTTGAAGAAGTAGCAACAATGGACTGCTTGGTCGATCGCCATGATATAGCAGTACCTCCGCATGTAAACAGATAGCCCGTTTGAGATCGAGCTTTATGTGGATCAGATAAATAACCTGCATCTGCATATCCAACAACATCTGTACTACCTTTGTTAGTATAAAACAGACCCATATCGCTAGTTCCCTTCAGATATCGCAATATATGCTTAATCCCGTTCCAATGCCTCCGTGTAGGAGAAGGGCTATATCTTGCTAGCAAATTAACAGAAAATGCTATGTCAGGTCTTGTAGCATTAGCAAGATACATAAGTGCACCTATTGCACTAAGATATGGTACTTAAGGACCAAGTAGCTCTTCGTTTTCTTCCTGAGGTCGGAACGGATCTTTGCTCACTTCAAGTGAGCGAACAACCATACGAGTACTTAAAGGATGTGAATTGTCCATGTAAAACCGATTTAAAACTTTCTCAGTATAGGCAGATTGATGGATAAAGATCCCTTTTGCGAAATGTTCAATTTGCAGACCAAGACAGAGTTTTGTCTTTCCGAGATCTTTCATCTCAAATTCTTTCTTCAAATATTCAATCGCCTTTTGGAGCTCTTCTGGAGTCCCAATGAGGTTTATGTCATCAACATAAACAGCAAGTATTATGAACCCTGATTTTGTTTTCTTAATAAAAACACATGGACAAATGGCATTATTTATATATTCTTCATTTATCAAGTACTCACTTAGGCGATTATACCACATACGCCCTGATTGTTTTAAACCATATAATGATCTTTGTAATCTGATTGAATACATTTCCCGAGACTTTAAACCAAATGCTTCAGGCATTTTATATCCTTCAGGAATTTTCATATAAATTTCATTATCAAGTGAACCATAAAGATAAGCTGTAACCACATCCATAAGATGTATTTCAAGGGTTTCATAGACAGCTAAACCCATGAGGTATCGAAATGTTATAGCATCTATAATTGGTGAATATGTTTCTTCATAGTCGACGCCGGGTCTTTGAGAGAATTCTTGTGAAACAAGGCGTGCTTTGTATCGCACAATTTCATTTCTCTCATTTCTTTTCCGTACAAAGACCCATTTGTGACCAACTGGTTTTACACCATTAGGCGTTTGGACTACAGGTCCAAAAACCTCACGTTTAGCAAGTGAATTCAATTCTGATTGAATTGCTTCTTGCCATTTTGGCCAATCATATCTTCGTCGAGATTCTCCGACAGATTGAGGTTCCTGATCCTCACTGCCTTTTATAATATTTAGTGCAACATTATATGCAAAAACACTATTCACCACAATTTTCGAACGATATAGTTCTTCACTCACTGAAGTCTCAGGTTTGTTGATTTCTTCAGGAATATCAGAATTAATCAGATCTTGAATCTCTTCATGAGATCCTTTCATAGTGTCATTCTGATCATTGTTTGTATTTCTTTTTCTTGGATTTTTATCCTTGGAGCCCAATGGCCTACCACGCTTCAGGCGTGGATGAGATTCAGAGGCTATGACACTAGTAGATTGTCCCTTTGGAACATCAATTCGAATAGGCACATTCTCTGCAGGGATATGCGACTTAGTTATTCTTTTCAAATCAGTAAATCCGTCTGGCATTTGATTTGCTATTTTCTGTAAGTGGATGATCTTCTAGATCTCGTACTCACATATAGGGGTACGTGGATCAAAATGAGATAGTGATGGAACTCTCCACGCAATTTCTCTTTTGATTTCTTTTCTCTCTCCCCCTAATTGTGAAAATTTTGTTTCATCAAATCGACAATCTGCAAATCGGGCAGTGAATAAATCTCCTGTCAATGGCTCAAGATAGCGAATAATGGAGGGTGATTCAAACCCAATATATATTCCTAACCTTCTTTGGGGGCCCATCTTAGTGCGCTGTGGTGGTGCTACAGGCACATATACAGCACAACCAAAGATTCGGAGATGAGCAATATTTGGTTCATGACCAAATACTAATTGTGACGGCGAGTATTTATTATAATGAGTCGGTCTAAGACGAACAAGAGATGCTGCATGTAAAATAGCATGACTCCAGACGGTTGTAGGCAACCGTGTTTTCATAAGTAATGGTCTTGCTATCCATTGCACACGCTTAATAAATGATTCAGCAAGGCCATTTTGGGCATGAGCATGTGCTACAGGATGTTCAACCTTTATCCCAACTGATAAACAATAATCATAAAAAGCTTGGGATGTAAATTCTCCAGCATTATCAAGACGTATAGCCTTTATAGGATAATTTGGGAAGTGTGCCCTTAAGCGTATTATTTGTGCCAATAATTTCGCAAACGCCAGGTTGCAAGACGATATGAGGCACACATGAGACCATCTTGAAGACGCATCTATTAGAACCATAAAATATCTAAATGACCCACAAGATGGGTGAATAGGTCCACATATATCCCCATTTATACGATCTAGAAAAGCAGGGGATTCAATGTCAACTTTCATTGGTGATGGCCTGATTATCAATTTGCCCTGATGACAAGCGACACATGAAAATTCACTACTTTCAAGAATCTTCAGGTTCTTAAGTGGATGTCCTTTTGAATTTTCAATAATTCGTCTCATCATTATTGATCTAGGATGACCCATTCGGTCATGCCAAAGCACAAAAGTTCCTGAATCGTTAAACTTCTGGTTTACGATTGAGTGTGCTTCCATTGTACTAATTTCTGCATAGTACAGGCCAGAAGACAAAGTTGGTAATTTCTCCAAAATATATTTCTGGTCGGAGACATTCTTTGTAATGATAAGATATTCATCATTTGTTTCATTTAATGTCTCAGCGTGATACCCATTACGGCGGATATCTTTGAAACTTAACAAGTTTCTTGGGGATCTAGAAGAGAATAGTGCATCTTCTATAACAAGTTTCGTCCCCTTAGGTAGAAATATAGTAGCTCTTCTGGAGCATTCAATTAATTTCGAATTGCCAGAAATTGTATTAATATTTCCCCTTTTTCTACGCAATTGAGAAAAGTATTTCTCATCATTGAATATAGCATGCGTTGTTCCACTATCAATCACACAAATATCTTCATGATTTGTCATTGATCCAAATAATATTTGAGGATTTTCCATATATTCTTCAAAACGAAAGAATAGGCAAAGTAAACATCGAAGTAGATATTTTGATTAGACAAAGTATTTCACACACTTTATTATATATATATGGAAACATAACCACATTAGATAATACAAATGACATGTATGAAATATCTAAGTTAATACAGATCCATCACCGATCATATGATCTATTTTTTTCCCTTCAGGGAGTTCAAAGAAATCTGTCACATCTAGATGCATGGGCTCAACATTATCTTCAGACATAAAATTTGCTTCGGCATCATTTTCTGCCCTTTTGAGGGAGGCTTGATATAGCTCAACAAGGTGCTTTGGCGTACGACAGGTACGTGACCAGTGCCTTTTTCCTCCACATCGGAAGCAATTATTTTCTGAATTTTTCTTTTGCACAACTTCATGCTTTTCATCCTTCCTTTTACACTGCTGGTGGTGAAGGGTATTATATGGTGCAAAACGAGAATCATGATTAAAATTCCTTCCTCGACCACGACCATGACCACGACTGGGGCCACGACCTCTTCCACGCCTAAAATGGCGAAAATTTGTCTCATTCACTTCAGGGAATGGGGCAGTACCAGTGGGTCGGCTTTCATGATTTTTCATCAGTAATTCGTTATGTTGTTCAGCCACTAGAAGATGTGAGATTAGATCGGAATATTTTTTGAACTTTATCTCTCGGTATTGCTGCTGCAGGAGCATACTCGAGGCAGGAAAAGTGGAGAATGTTTTCTCCAGCATATCATCATCAGTAATATTTTCACCACATAATTTCAGTTGAGAAATAATTTTAAACATTGTAGAATTATATGCCTTAACAGATTTAAAATCTTGGAACCTTAAATGGAGCCAATCAAAACGTGATTGTGGAAGTATGACCATCTTCAGGTGATCATATTTATCTTTCAGATCATTCCACAGCGTAAGATGATCTTTAACCGTGAGATATTCCATTTTTAAATTCTCATCAAGATGATGGCGGAGGAATATCATTGCCTTAGCACGGTTTTCGTTTGATGCGTCGTTTTTATCTTTGATGGTGTCTTTCAGACCCATTGCATTAAGGTGTATCTCGGCATCAAGAATCCAAGACATATAGCTATTGCCGGATATATCTAAGGCTACAAATTCACGTCTAGAAAGATTTGCCATTAGTAATGGAAAACAAAGAAATCAATACCTTCGAGGCTTGTAAAGTATTTGCTCGAGATGACAGAGTCTCGTGCTGATAACGTGTTATAAAATAAAAAGTATGAAGTAAATACACAGAAGAAATATGTAGAGAGAATATGTAGAGAGATATCAAATTATCTTACTTCTGCTCTTTCAACATTGCATCTGTGCATCCTATTTATAGGAGCAACATACAAATGAGATATTTTGGGATATTTGGGATATTTTGGGATATTTCCAAATTAATGGATATCCACTAGTTGGATATTTATAACACCTATATGCTTTTTAACCACTTATAGTGTTTAATTTTTTAATTACGTATACTCCTATGTTTCAATTTATGTGAACTTATTTGACTGGATATGAGTTTAAAAAAGAAGAGAAGACATTTAAATTTGTGGTGTTAAATGAGTCACATATGTTTTGTGTGACTATAAATCATTGCATAAATTTCAAACATAGAAATAAGTCATTCTTTTTTACACGAACTAATAAGGAAATATATTCACATAAATTGAAACGGAGGGAGTATTTTCTTTAAGAAACTTATAACTGAGAGATATTAAAACAATAATGCAATCAAGTTAACTGATTCTTTTTTTTTTTCCTTTCAAAAAACAGTTAACAAGGCAATATATAAAATCCAATTGAGACATGACTTGGGTTCAGTGAGATCTGAATTTGTAATATTGTAGGTTGAAATAGCGTTTAGTTTACTCCAACGTCTGGAATTGCTTGCTCGACGACCTCTGATTCACGCCACATAACACTCATTAAAGGGGAATGTTTCCAATAAAAAATTTCTCTATTCTCTTGAATGCTAGAATCCAAGACTTCTAATTAATTAAGAGTGAAAGAATCCCTTCAATTCACCTCACATCATACATTAGAATGGTAAAAGAATGACATTTGCTTATAATACAAAAGCTGGTCAAGTAAAAATAAAACAGCGAAAGTATTGGGCAATCTTCAACATAAAAAAATTAGAAATATTTTTAGAGTTCCATTTTTACAAAGTTTAAAAAGTTTGAAAATCTATTTCATGCAAAACCCCCAACCTCCTAAAGAGCAAATACTTATTTTATTTTGCTTAAACAAAAAAAAATGATTCCTCAGGTGTAAAAGAAGAGTACCATGTGATGTAGAAAAAGAAATATTTCCCCAGTAAAACCTTAATAAAGTTGATTCTTTTTCTTTTTATGCAGAAAAGCCCCTTTACCCAGGTAGAAAAAGATAAAAATAAAAATAAAAAGTGAAAATTGAAAGAGAAGATAAAAAGAAGTGCAATCAGCTAATACCATTGAATGGTTTTGTTGGAGCCCAGTCACGGTCAAATGCGAGAGAATCGTAACTAAAAAGTAGAACTCCATGCAGCTTAATTATCTAACTACCAAAGCCAAGCCTAAACTCACTTCATTTTTTCTCTTATAATCTTAGTGTACTCTCTCCGTCCTAAAAATATTATTTTATTTTCATCGGATAATTTTATTAATTTTTTCTAAAAAAGTTGGCATATTTTTTATTTAGAAATAATTTAACTTTATGAGATTTTTTTTACACAAATATTTAAGGCTTTTTTTGAAGCACACATTTCAAAAGGCTTCATTTACTTTTTAAATTTCGTGTCAAATCAAACTAAGACAATCTTTTTAGAACAGAGCGAGTATCTCTTACCACCAAGAAGTACCTGATAACTATGTTTACCAAAATTTAGACTAATGGAAAAAATTTAACTAGACTTAAACTCACCTCATCTTAACTAAGTAATATAACAAAATAATTTCTTGGCACTCAATATTTTTACTAAATGAATTAACAGATAATATGCATTTTTATTTTATTATATTATTTTGTCCATTTATTTTTATATAAAGGTGTTAGCTTAGGTACAAATTTAAGAAATAATCATGGTATATGAGCGGATCTAAAGTGTCGTGTGTGCGTCCAAATTCAATAATTTTAGTTCAGATCTTTTATATTATTATATTTTTTAAGTCTGAATATCTATAAATATTTGATAATAAACTCATTTATTATTACATATTAATTTGGGGTTGCTGTAAGAATCTTAAAATTCAAATCCCGAATCGATCTCCGTTCTTATAACTTTAAATACATTATGCCATTTTTGTGTCGATAAAATTATGTATTTATACCCTTTTCATACTTGATTTGATATGTTTTACTTGAGTCGATGGTTTATCGGAAACAACCTCTCTCACTTCACAAGGTAGAGGTAAGGCTGTGTATAGGGGTGTTCATGGGTCGGTTTTAGGTTAAAACCAAAACCAAATCAATTAAGTTGGTTTTTAAATTTTTTAAAACCAAACCAAACCAAATATAATACATAATCACCGTTTTGGTTGTAGTCGGTTTGGGTTGGTTTTTAAGAAATTAAAACTAACGGTATTTCTCTTTTTCATACAATAAGGAGAGAATTTTTGAACTTTTTTCAACTTATAATTCATTATTATCTTTTTATTGTAGTAGCTATAGTTTTCTTGTATTATAAATAAAATGTCTTAGGATTTATGATTTTATTTAAGTGAATAAATTTTATAAGAAATACAAAAAATGAATCTAGGTAAATCTCATAGTTGTTTCTTTGAATAAATGAGTTAGAATTCATGAATTGCTTTTTTAAAATCGGCTTAAAGGTATAAAGTTCATTATTCTATTAGAGATAAATAAAATTTTGCTTACAAAGTAAATAAATTATTTAAAAGCATTTATAAAAATCAACATGTTGTATATATATAATTATAAAAATTATTTATAAATTTTATTGGTTCGGTTCGATGTTTTCTTCGGTTTACTTTTAGTAAAATCAAAACCAAACCAAATATTATCGGTTTTTAAAAATTCAAAATCAAACCAAACCAAACCCAAGTAAATATCGGTTCATTTAGTCGGTTTGGTTTGATTTTCAGTTTGGATCGATTTTTAACTAAACCGTGAACACCCCTAGCTGTGTATCCCCCACCCTCCTCAGACCTCATTTAAAGGATTACATTAGTTATATTGTTGTTGTTGTTGTAAAATTATATAGTTATATGCTTACCGTAAAATAAAATATTTGAAGTATGTAAATGTTTACTAGGTATAAAAATATGTCGTTTGCGTTCAAATGACCAAAAAAAAAAAGATAGTTTAGTACTCCCTCTGGATAAAAAAGAGTTCACTTAGCCATTTGCACATCCATTAAGAAAATATACTAATTGCTAGATAAAAATAGGTAATTTGATTAAATAATCTCTAAACAAATAGACATTGAGATTTGATCATATAATACTTAATAGAGATAAATATAAAAAATAAGGTTAATTTTTTCTTAATTTGCTAAATAATTTTTTTTAATTAAAAAAAAGGCTATAATTATTTTGATACAGTTTAGTATAATTATTTTGATACAATTAATTATGTTCTTACTCCTACACAGCAGCAGCAGCAGCAGCATATAAAGTGAGAATAAGTTGTCCTCTATCATTGATTGTTTCAAGCTCCTTTCACATTTACCACAGTCCATAGCCATAAATAACAACAGTAAGTGGAAAAAAGTCTATTGGGAAGAAGGAAACGGGTCCCCCTAAAAAAGAAAAGACCAGTGAAGATGGAGGTAATAATTTAGAGAAGGCAAAAGCTATGATTTGTGATAATTGGTACCCCCTGACACTCCTTGTCATCATCATTTGACTCTTTGTGTAATAACCCACTACTACTACTACTACTCACTATTCTCCAAATAATTTTATTGTTAAAGTAAAAGGGCCAAAGATGCATTGTATCCTTTCTATATAAGTCCTTTCATTGGCACTTCCTACTCATAACACACTGCAAAGTTCCTCCTCTTTTCTCTCTCTCTCTCTCTCAAAACATCTCCCCATTAATTCTCATCATCTTTCTTACCTGAAAATCTGAAAATTCTATTTCATATCACTGCACTTGTTAACTCTATTTTCTTCAAGAAATTTAAGACCCTTGAAAAAAAAAATGATGGTGGAAAAAGAAGATTTGGGGTTGAGCCTTAGCCTCAGTTTTCCAAATAATAACAAGAATACAACCAATAATCATCAGCTAAATCTCATCCCTTCATCTTCACCTGTTAATCTTATGCACAAAACTTCTTGGACTGATTCCTTATTCCCTTCTTCAGGTATTAATTTGTTTTAGTACTCTTGATCTATGCATGTTTTGTTAAATCTCAGATTTTCTTCCTATAATCTTCAGATCTAGTTAAAATCTCATTTTTTATTGAATAATTTGTCCTTTTTAACAACCCTTTTTACATTTACCCAAAAAAGTTGTAGCAAAAAATTAAGTCATTTACGTCTCATTCCTTAAAGAGCATTATATTTTCAACGATTAACGTGAATATTACAATTTGATTTTATAAATGATCTAATTCTATAAATATTTTCGAGAGAAAGTTACGCTCTACGTCTATTTTTGAAAATATTTACGTAGCCCATATTTTGAGTTTGTTACCGATTTAGCTCATAAGATTGATATACATAACGCTTTCCCAGTTATAATAATGTTGTGTAATATTGTATATTTAGCTACGTGGCTTAATAATTTTCATAAGCTGTATATTTTCGAAAATTCCCTTTGTTATATACTATGTCAGTGCATAAATATTAAACTTTTATTTATTTTTACAGATCGAAACTCTGAGGCATGCAGAGTGGAGACGAGGACTTTCCTTAAGGGAATCGACGTGAACCGGCTGCCGGCGACGGCTGAAGCCGATGAGGAAGCCGGCGTGTCGTCGCCGAACAGTACGATTTCCAGTATTAGTGGAAATAAGAGAAGTGAAAGAGAAACAAATAACTGTGAAGAACATGAAATGGGAAGGGCTTCTATGAGTGATGAAGAAGATGGAGAAACTTCTAGAAAGAAACTAAGGCTTTCTAAAGACCAATCTGCTGTTCTTGAAGAAAGTTTCAAAGAACACAACACCCTCAATCCTGTAAGTAGGAAGTAATTTCTTGTAAAAAAAGTTTGTTTTTTTCAGGGGTATTTTGGACATTTGCTGTACAGATTTGACTTATTGCTTGTGTACTTTTGTTTTTTTGTAGAAACAAAAGTTGGCTTTGGCTAAAAGACTGGGATTGAGGCCTAGGCAAGTTGAGGTGTGGTTTCAGAACAGAAGGGCAAGGTGAGACATTTTTGTGATTTTGTCTTCTTGCAAGGGTACTTATGGGATTTTACTCCACTGCAATAGTATATAATAATAATAATGATGATGATGATGATCATCATGATTAATGAAAATGATGGAGTAACAATAACAATGACTAAAAAGATTAGTAAAGCTAGCATGTCTTATGTGAGTGAGAGACCAAATCATATATGCTATTTTGGTCTTTAGTTGCGTATTTAGGAACCCTACAACGAAAGACCGTTTCCTCATATTTTTTTTGACTGGCTCCATTTTTTGGTCCACCACAATCATTTGTCTATCTTTTATGGTCATATATTTAGTGTTTTACAATGATATAACTAAATTTTCTTGTTAATCTATTTGAATGGATCATTCTAAAAATGTTTGATAGTACAATTAGTTGTTGGAGTCGTTGTCTGTTTAGATCCATTTGGTATTTAACTTCTTAGAAGAATTTTTATGTTAGGTGAGACTAGTTAATTTTAAAAAGCAAAGGTAGGCAGCTTGCTAATTCAAAAATTTAACTTTGCAATGTTAAGATTTTTTTTTTAAACGGTTAGCTCCCTATACTAAGAGGACGTGGTAACTTGAAAAATAACTCTAAGTAACTTTGTTACAACATATTAAGCTGCATTAATAGTGCAAGAATGCAATAGTACAAAGGAAAAGTAGAAACATGCTGTATCTAATGATTGAGTACACTTACGTCCTACTCAACAAATTATTGACTCCTAAACTCAAGATTGAGGTCGCATATAAGTTAAATTCATATGAAATAGGAGTGCTAGTTCTTTTTTGTCGTTTTTCTCCAATGGTTATTGGATTTTTGACTAATGGGGTTAATGCAAATTTATATGAACAGGACAAAGTTGAAGCAAACAGAAGTTGACTGTGAGTTCTTGAAGAGATGTTGTGAGAATCTGACAGAGGAAAACAGGAGATTACAGAAGGAAGTTCAGGAGTTGAGGGCACTCAAGCTTTCACCTCAATTCTACATGCAAATGACCCCTCCCACCACCCTCACCATGTGCCCTTCATGTGAACGTGTTGGGCCCCCACCAAACTCATCCTCATCTGGGCCCACACCAACAGCTCTAGTCCAGGCCCAACCCAGGCCTATGCCATTTAACCTTTGGGCCAATGCACTGCACCCAAGATCATGACTTCACTATCTATCAATGCAAGGGCAATTTGGTCAAATGGACTACTCATCAACACACCCTCTTGTGGAAAAATATGGAAGTGACAAGACAAACTTGTAATAGAGTACCATAATGTTTTTGTGTGTGAAATATGAATTATGGTCTAAGATATGGTTGTTGGGACTTGGGAACATGGGGGATTTGGTGGGTCAAAGAATCTTTGATTTCTATTATTGACCCGTCATTTTCTTGTATGTACTACAAATTAGGATTACTCTTTTTTTACTCTATTCAGTAATAGTTTCTTTCTTCCCCATTTTAAGGTCACTGATGGGGCAGGAGGTAGAGGACTTTTAGATGTAAAGTAATGAAGGATATGAACTATTTTGTTATAGATTTACTTTACTTGAGTTGAATTGTTTGCCTTTTTCAAATCATATTTTATTTTTAAATGCTTTGTTAATTGCTTGTCATTTCAAATGATTTTGCTTAGAGGCTAGGTTATAAAGCACAAGGATACAATGTCCTGGGAACAATATTTGTTGGTGTTTTGGTTCCTCATTTTCGGGGTGTTTGTTTATCGCTTAGCGAAGCTGTTTGACTGTTTCTTCGTTCGACGTCTAGATATTAGTGTCTAACTATTGGTTTCATGGCGCATGATTGGTTTAACAGGTAAGCAATATTTTAAAAGAAAGAATAATAAAGACTTTTTGTCATATTATTTTGGCCACAATGATTTAAATGGAGTAAATTCATATGACTATTTAGGTCAAATTTAATAATTTATGCTTACTTAATTTTATTTCTATCTTTTTTTTCTCAAAATTTTATCTTAATTTAAAATTATACAACAAAGGTTATGATAATTTTTACATAAATGTGATCAAATTGATATAACACTCTCGAAAGAACAATAAGAAATGATAAACGTATTCTTTTGCTGAGTAGCAAAATTATAAATTGAGACTATCAAGATTGTGGTAAGGTAAGACGTGTCCTTCATTCTTAATTAACGAGTTTGAGTTTGAGTTCTAGATGTTAAGTCATTTTTAGTACGGAACTCTTTACCTCGATATAGGATTTTCTTTGTGAATCAAAAGTGGTCGAGCTTACATTAACGGATATTGAATACTAGATAAAGCAAATAAATGAACCAATGCATAACATAATTGTCTTTTTTTTTTTTTTTTTTGGTAACTAACTCATAACATGATTGTCGTTCAATTATTAGAGTGCAAATGTGCAATTGTAGTCTAATAGTTTAGTATAACTTTATTCTTGTACCTAAATTGCGCAAACTTCAAATCTTACTTAATATTTTATTTTCCTTTTTATAGCCTTATCCGAAAAATTTAAACCACAGGTATAATAAATTATTAGATGGTGTAAAGTGTATGGCCAGATCATGGTGATAATCTGACAAAATCAACAACAACAGGTGATATATATGAATCAAATTGAATGAGCAAGTGTAGAGGGAGAGAGAGATCAATTTACTAAGTAGGCATTTGGCCATGAAAACAAAAAAATTCTCTCTTTATTTGAAATTTTGAGGTTTGAGTTGAAGATGGAGTTGTGTTGGGTTATTGTTTTTGCAACGAATATTTGGTTGTTTGAATGTAATAAAGTGAAAAAAGTGAGATTTTTGGTGTTTTTCAAATTCCAAATAAAGGAAGTTGTATTTGAAATTTTCATGACCAAACAAAATTTTCAAATAAAGTGAAAAAGTTTTCCGAAAAAAGTGAAAAATTCTCATGGCCAAACGGGCCCTAAAATTGAAGTCGCTAAACAAGCCCAAGAAGGGAATGTGCAATAGGTAAAGGGCAATTAGCAGGAATGCCCTTATTACGTGGTGGTCTTTAAATTTTGCCCTTCACAATGGTGGTCTTTAAAGGTTGCCCTTCGCTAGGGACCGCTTGGTCAAGAGTTCAAACTCTCATTCAGGCGAATATTAAAAAAAATAAAAAAATCCCAAAGCATAAGTTCAGAAAAAAACAGAGTTATAACTCTACCTTAAGACAGAAAGGGCAAAATTTGAATTCTGCCCATTTCAGAATTTGCATGGGGCAGAATTTGTCATGCAAGTTCTGCCTTGCGATTTTTTTTTTAAAATTTTCACTGAGCGAAGATTCAAACCCGTGACCAAGGAATCCCTAGCGAAGGACAGACCATAAAGACCATCAATTTGAAGGGCAAAACTTAAGACTACCCAAAATGAAGGACAATCCGCGCATAAAAAAGATAGGTAAAGACCGTTACTAAGACACAGCCCAAAAGGAGATTCCTATGCAGGGGCCCTTAAGTCCAGGAGTTTATGTGACATGACTTGTGAAAGATTGGAATTTAATTGTTGACCTTAATAAAAAAGTTGTGCAAGTATATACACTTGCCAAGAATCTCTTGTTTTTTTCTTTTCCATTTTCTTTATATGTGCAATTAAATAACTGAAGACTTATTACCTATTTATTATTATTTGGACATTGGTTGAAGAAATTTAAGGAATGCCATTATTGAGTTTTACTGGCTTCTTTGTAGAAGAAAATAAAGTGGGTTTATTGATTTCAAAGGTATGAGTTGAATATAATATTTTAAAAATGACATTACAAGCATGGAGATCATAGTTAAAATAATTTGGAGTCGATTTGGATCAAAGCAAAAACGTATTGCTGAAATTTCAACACAACAAGTTATCGTGAATCGTTAGGATTTGTGGTCAAAATCTTGACGATCGCCATAATATTTTCTTAAGGAAATCTTGTCTAGTATCAAGTACAAAATTTCGATGAACCGTCAAAATTTTGCTCCCTCCTCGCGAGAAATGATAATTTTTATACCATTTTTCTTGCCGAAGTAAATTTTAAATAGCGGCACCAAAAGGTTCTATTTGTGCAAATCTCTCCCTTAAATAATCTTGAAGAATCAAGGCCCAAGATCCATCAAATTGAATTCACAAACGGCAAGTGCTGTAGTCCGACTGTCAATTCAACTGATGGTATTAGCTAAACTTTGATTTTACTTCATTTTCTCGCATGGAGTTTATTCAATTTCTACAAGAATTATTTGCAAGTGCTCTTTTAATATATATACGATTTATTCATGAACTAGTTTGTGGACACATGCAACGCACGTGTGTCCGATGCAAAAGTATTTGAATGATTTGGGTAAAAATGTCATTTTCCTATCTTATGTGTTCCTTTTGTAGCGTTACAACGTTGACTTTTTTCATCTTTCACATTTTCTTTCTGTTTCAGTCAATTTATTGAAATTTCATTGGCGAAGTTTTCTTAACTACAAATCAGATGATTGGATAGCTAATTCGTAGAGGGAGTGACATTAAAATTAATTATATGATACGTAAGATGCAAGAAAGTTAAAAGATCATGCATGAGAGGAAAAAATAACACATCTAAACAAAAATAACTCAAATGGAACAATTTAACTCAATTATATCCTCAAAATGTTGTTCGTAAAGATGAAGACTATCAACCCATATCAAAGAGATCTCTTGCTTGCATATTTATTGCAAATGTTGTAGAGCAAGTACACCAAATAAAATGAAACAATGATCTTGATGAGAAAAGAAAATTTACCACATTAAAAATGAGGTAAACTAAAAGTTGAAAAGGATTGTCATGTATAAATGGAGAATAAGACAATTTGTACAGAATATTAAAAGGCTTACAAAATGTATAGTATATCTTTATGCATCATAGTATATAAATATTTTTCTTGTAATTATTTTTTGTATATAGCTTTTCTTTTCTCTTGACTATATCTTATTTTTCAGAAATTAAATAAAGGGGATAAGATAGTAAAAGATAAAGAGAGCTTCAAGTAACTGAAGCTCGGCCGATTTTATACATAGAACAAATTAATCCTTTCATTTTTTTTCCCTTTCCCACTTTATTTGTTTTTAAGTTTTTTTCCTATTACTCCACAATTACTCCCCACATTATGCCTAAATTATGCAATTAATCTCCTCCTAAATTTAAGCAAAATCCCTCAAAATCAAAGTACTTAAATGGAAAAAGGGGGAAAGGACCTAAGGAAAATGAACTACATTCACACGTACGTAATATATTAAATCTTCCATTTCCTTTTTTTCTCTTGTAATTTTTCTCTGTCCTTTTTCATTTTCCACTTTGGTTGTTTTATTTTTCTTTCCGGTTCCTCCACATATCAGTTAAGTACTTCCTACCTCATTTTTTCTTTAGAAGAAAATAATCTCCTCCTAAGTTTATGCAAAATTGCCATAAATATGATTTTTCTTAAAACACTCTGATCACTTTCTATTATAAATTCAAAATGCTTCAATAGAGAAAATGATAGAGGGCATGGAGAAAAATTACAACACAAGAATTGTCGCAAAAATATTCAAATTGGTTGTATTTTCAGAACAAAACTTTTACAAAATTTCTGATTACTGCTTCATTTCTTCTTCTTTTTCGTTCATCGATCACTTGATAAAATTTCTTAATCCCCTCAATGAAATCCTACTGACTCCTTCTGTTATTCCGTATGACCGGTGTTTAGTGACTTGAAGAGTATAGGAAGAATTGTTGATATCATATCGTATGATGCTAATCAAATATTCTACAACATAGTAATGGTGTTGGTGATGCTTTAAAATTTCAAATGGCATTGGATGCACTGTGCTCGAATTTGGTCACAATGAAAAGCAAGATGGTGAATGCTGCTTATGGTGTGTTTGTTATATAATTGTAAAAAATCCTTTCAAATTCTGTAATCAAGTGATGAAGAGATAAAGTTATAACTGAAAGAATAGAAAAGATTTAATTAAACCTTTATGTAATAAAGAATTTAAACGTGGAGAAGAAATTGATTAGAAGGAGAGAAGAGGGAAAACGGATATAATTGAGGATGTATTAATTACATGAAGAATTAAACGTGGAGCATTAAAGTAGGACTGATGAACTTCTTATTCAATCAGCCTCTATGTAATTAAAATATTACTATTATTTCATTAGATGTTTTGTTGCATTTTAATTTATTGCAAGGGCAAAATCATAATCTAACTTTAAAGATAGGAGCTTCCCACTTCTAATAGTGTATGATGATATGATGATGAATAGGGCCTTCTAAATTTCTCATTGCCTCACACCTAGATAATGAAGATGATGATAATTCAGTTGTCAATGCGATGAGACGTTATTCAAAGCAATTTTAAGAATAGAGGAAGAAAAGAAACTCTAAGTTGTTGTCATCCCTTTTTTTCTCATTATATAGAGCTTAAAATGACTTTTTATATGACTTATCCTCAATAATCACAGTAAATAAATAAATGATATAGCCTTCAAGATGACAAGATGCAATAATCCACATAATGATAATATTTATTTGGACTTTTCATGTCTATATACGTTGTATGTATGAACTAATGTATAGTAGTTAACTTAATAAATGAGTAGTTAATGTATCATTAAGAATCAATCCTCTTCTACCTACTGCCCAACGTAGCTATTCCACAAAATTCTTAGTTTTTGTCTTCCTTACTTCCCTACTATCCCTTGGTACCATTACATTTATGTATAAGTTTGGTTATGTATTAGATGAATATGTTCTTTTATTTGTGATTTTAATGCAGCGTTAACTTTTCATATTCTTCAGATTTTAATAGTAGTGAATGAATTAATTCATTCTATTAAATTTTACTATTTACTTTATTATTTATTGAAAGGTGCATTTACGTTTTGTACAAAAATATTAGATGAATAATTTTCAAGTAAAGGATAAAATGATCCTTCAATTTTTATGGGCATTTTGGTAATTCAACTTTGTGCTTAGAATCTTCCTACTTTTAGTATAATATGATGTAGTAGAAAAATGTTTTCTTTGATCACTGAATGGAATTCCTGCAAATAAATTCAGTTTAATACGTGAAAAGAAAGGAAGACTAAAACTTCCAAGCATCCTCCCTTAAGTTGAATGGATGGGGCATTATTTACAATTTTTTTTTTTTAAAAAGACACTTCTTGTTTTTATTTTTTTGGTAATTATGAAGCAACATACCCATAAGTAATACTCCTTTGTTTCTCTAGCAGAAAATATGAAAATCTAATATTTGGGAGAGTTCATATCTTTACTCCAAAGTTGGATTTGGTTTTCCTTTATCCTTTTCCTGTGTAATTTCAAAGAAAATTTGATAAACGCGGGGGTGGGGGGTACAAAGGCTGTTTTCAATAAATCCTCGGCTCAAGAAAAACGTTTTCAGAAGAGTTTTGAAATAAAAAATTCAAAAGTAGAAAAGTCATGATGAAATATTGAACACCAAAAAGTAATGACATAAAATATAATAGTAATGATAACCAAAGTAGAGTTTCAATAGTAGTGTAATACTTAATATTAATAATACTGAAAATCATCAAGTGCGATCTCACGTATTTTGAAATTTCTTTTACCCATAAAAGCTTAAGAACTTCAACAGTAAAGGTTGTGTGCGCGCCTGAGAGAGAGATTTGTGGGAGTGAATGAGTGTGTGTATGCAGAACATGAGTAAGTATATAAAAGTGTATTCTTTTAAAATTTTAGATGAAATGGTCGCACACTTTAAGATTATTTGAAAAAATGACATCGTAATAATACTATATATAGTGGTTAATTTACTGATTGTAGAGGCTAATGTGATGACTCGCCACATCATCATGCCACCTAGGCACCATGAGGAACTATTTTTGCCATGTAGGAAGCTTATGTGGATGCTTACATGGAAAGGAGACTAGCTTATGCGAGAAGGTTCTAGAGAAATATGGAGATTTCTCCTGAAAGACTTTAGAACCTTATGGAATTGCATAGAAAGTCCTAAGAATAATCTAGTTGTGTAGAGATTTCTAGAATAGGGGCTTATTTGTAAATATGTAGAGACTTGTACAATAATTATTATTTACATATAGTCCCTAGGTGAGTAGTATAAATAAGAGAGTAATTTATTTGTAAATCATCAAGCAAAAATCAATCAACTCTTCTATAATAAAAAGCTCTCTTCTAGCAAATTTCTCTTCTCTTTCTCAATTACAATTCCCTTAGCGATCTTGAGTGTAGTAATCTAGGTTGACTTGGCATAGCAAGATCGTGAGCAAGTTTTGCAAGAACGTAAGCGAGTTGTCAAGTGTCGCACGTGCGCTTAGTTGAAGACTAAGGACGTGACAACGTGGTATCAGAGTGAAGGTTACGACTAAAGGAATGACAAACGACAGAGAAATCAATGCTGATAAAACCCAAGCCAACGTCATCCAGGATGCTGCTGGAAAGAAGTGCCATAACAAAAAGAGGAATGCCGCCAACAAGATCCAAGAGGTACCGCCAGAGGTTGTGCCAGCCGCCAGAGGTTGTGCCAAATGAAGGGCTTACATCCCAAGAAACATCTACCACTGAGGCGAGCGAGGAAGACATGGAGGTCCTGTCCGAGGACGTCTCGCTCGGTAAATAGTGGGTTATGAAGGTTAATGTGGGGATGGACGCCATCGACATATTTGGCCAACGTTTGGGCAAGGTGGAGGTCACTCTTAGCGTTCTTGAGGGGCATACTCTTGAAGAAATTGAAAGCATCCGAAATGACTTGGAGGGGTGTATGCAGGCTGAGATTGAGGTAAAGTAAACCATCACTGCCTTAGAGTGCAGACTCATGGAGGCGTTGAGTACTATCGATTCCATGAAGGCAAAGATAGTGGCACTTGAAGAGCAGGTCAACGTTGGTGTGACTGAGGCAGCCAACAATGTTGTCGTGATGAGGAAGGCTAAGTCGAGGCTCCCAAGCCTCCAGTGTTCAAAGGGGTTCGTGATGCACAAGAGGTGGAGAACTTTCTTAGGCACTTGGAGAACTATTTCAGGAATGGCAAAGTGAGGGACGATGAGGCCAAGATCAACACCGCTGTGTTGTACCTAACAGAGACTGCCATGCTATGGTGGAGAAGAAAGGTCGCCGATGCTGACAGAGGTCTATACACAATCAACACCTGGGATCAGTTCAAGAACCACTTCAAGCGACAGTTCTTACCAAGTAATATCTTGTACGAGGCAAGGCGCAAACTCAGGGAGTTGAAGCAAACGGGGAGCATACGAGACTATGTCAAGGAGTTCACCACCCTTACGCTTCAAATTCCCAACCTCACCAATGATGACTTATTGTTTCACTTTATAGATGTTATACCCCATTTTAACCGGGTTAACTTTAGAGTACAACATATTGGAGATTCCTATTTTGCTTATTTTAAGGAGTCGCCACCTAATTGATTTTAAGCTGAATTAGCGCACCTAATTATTAACTAAGGTAAAGCTAACTAAACCTCCGTTAATAGTCTGCTTAATCAGTGTGATTCTAGGTAAGGGTTCTATCTTATCCTAAAGGGAAGGGGTTAGGCATCCTTTAGAATCCGTTAACTACGGTTGTCCGGCCAAGCTTAGGTTAATTAATTAAGGCTAAATATAGAAATGGCTTACAAGTATTGCTGAGGTTTTAAAGGAAAATAATGTTAGTTAAGATTTACGAAAAATATAATAATTTGTACAAAAGAGGACTTTAAACGCTACTTTAAAATAAGTCTTATAAATGTCGCTTAGACTTTAAATGAAAATATAGTAAAAATGCTATTCAAAGATGCGACTTGTAGGAAATATGATAATTTGCCCATAAATAATAGCTTTTGAGAAAAAGATTTAACAATTTTGAACTTTGAATAATTATGTTATATGAATGTAGCAATGTAGAAAAATCTAGGCTTATAAATAGGATTCAAAAGGAAGTGAGTTTTCTTTCTCCTTTTTATTATTTCTTTTTAATTATGCTTAGCTAAAAATATGCATGATTGATTCAAACTTGAAGAGTTGTTTATAAAATATACTTGAGTTTATACTTGCGTATTAGTGACGTTTATGATAAAAATATGATTCCCTTTACTTAAAATATATAGTCATGCCATTTTGCAAATCAATTATTCCAAATAACATAAAACATGAAAAGAAGAGAATAACTTATGGAATTAATTGTTAATCTTCCTCAAACTAAACTACCCATTACTAAAACTAAACCTACTAATTCATTAGGATTTATCTAAACTAAGAAAACAAAACAAACAAAGAGTTAGTTACATAATACAAATTAAATGCACAAAATAAATAGAGGAGTAGATAATTTAAATGGGCTCAACCCATTTTTTTTTAAAAGGAGCTGCTGCAATCGAGCATGGGCTCAGCCCATTTTAAAGCTTCTACGATCTGTTTCCTGTTGTTGGGCCTCGGCCCAGCAGAGATTTTATACACTGCTGCGGATGGGCTGGACACGGAAAATATTTCGTTGGGCTTTTAGCCCAACACCGAATGTGGATGAAGAACGAGTCCTCGGACTCGTATATGATGGTCATGCATAAAAATGAAAGGAAAAGGATTAGTATATAATCAACGAATGAGGTTAACACATGTAAAATACAACTCAAAACAAATCGATAGATTATGTATATAGTGTGTATATTTTGGTATATCGTATGTATATACATTCATAAGGATGTATAGAAGGTCAATATCGGAAAGCTTTCGCCCCCGTCTTCCCGATGTTGCACAAGTTCCAAGGGATTTCATGAATCTCAGGCATGGCTAACACCGGGGAGGGCTCAAGCTTGATCCATAATGACCAGATCTAACCTCCCTATGGATGTATCTTTCATGAACATACTTCAAATATACATTCATATACATAATTCAACCGAAATATACTTGCAACAAACGCACAAAATCTAAGCAAACCAAACTGAAATTGGTAACATCACGTACCGAGAATTAATTTATGGGTAAACATTCAACAGAACGACTGCCTTAGGGGGGGGGGGACCTTAGCCAAATACAGTCGGGCACATAGACTCAACAACCATATTTCACTATCAAATATATTTCTAGAACATAACATTTTAGAAGTGGACTGAGGCCAACTCACTACAGAAGCAGTTTAACAAACAGCTTTATGAACATGTAAATAAAAAGAAAAGAACGTCGATGTGAGACAGGAAATGAATCACGTTGAAAGAAAATAGACTGAGCTTAAGATAACAAGTAGTTGTTTTGAACGTACCCCGCAGATTCATCCTTAATCGTATGATAGCTTTGTTTTGACCAATATTAATATAAACATAAGATTGTTTGGCAGAGACATATACTCACCAATTGCGCATATGCAACACAACTCAAATCAAATACAATTCATACTATCCCAACACTTATCTACATATGATTTGGAAACTCTAACTATCATGTTCCACACAGCGAAGATCTGATTTCATTAAGCAGATAAAAGGCAGAACACAACTACATAATGGTTTGGCTAGCCCACATGTTAGACAAGATCCACCATTTAGCTTAGAGGATGATTACAAAGTCCTATAACATGTGAGAATAGCTTAGCGAACATACAGACCAGTCCAAGTAAGCACAACCCAACACTGATGCATACATCGAGTTGCACCGAGACATCGAACAGACGCACATACTATCAGTAAAACCATATTTTTTCCCATGTTGAAGTAAATTTCAGGAAATCAAAGTTGTTTATTACCTACAGTTGGCTGAAACAGACTGAATTTAAACACTTTGTTTAACCTATGGTTGGCTTACACATACTCGTAATGATTAACTTGCTGCCAGATACTTGAGCTTATTTGCATACACAGTATACATGGATATACATAAATTAAGCATGTTTGAATCAGGCAAGGTAAGTGTTTGCAAACACTAGGCTATTCTGATGGACTAAAACCAATCAACTCATGAGCACATCAGCATAACGAGCATTTCTAGCAAACTGAGTTTTGAGCCAATTAAGAATACATTTGATTACAAATCTACATGCTTGAGATAAGTTGTTCACCCTTTAATCGACAAAACATATAAGAGATGCACTTTCTTCAGTTTACTTTAAGCTTTGTACTCATAGATCAATATTTAGCATATCCACAAAAACAATTATCATACTCAAACCTCACACTCATACTTTCCTGTTGCATTCAAGCTAATGATAACACATATTTGTCATCAGTTAATCCTCACTGTTATATCCCGTGTTTTCACACGTTTGGAAAAACTTGTCATATATTGGATTTTTTGAGATATAAGGTCAAATTTGATATTTTGTTGAACGTAGGAGTTATGCATGAAAGAATAGAGTCATGAAAGTGTGGGACAAGGTTAAGGGTAATTTTGGAATTTTGGAAATTAGTTTCGGGAATTATAAAATACGATCCATAAGTTATTGGGCTCAAAAATTGAATTGTAAGTGAGGCCCAAAAAGGGGTGTATGGCCGGCCACATTAGGCCATGATCCAAGCCCAATTTTAGTTGGTCATGTGCTTGGTCATGTGACCAAGCACTTCAACTACATATACCATAGAAGACTTAAGAAATTAGAGATAAGAACAACAAAGAAAATAGAAGGAGAGAAAGAAGACCATTTCGGGTTTGAGGTGCAAAAATAGCCACCATAAATATTGTTCTAAAAATTCAATTCTTATTGTTTTCCTACTAAGACAAGGTTCCTTTGCATCTTGGTATAGTTGGTTTGGAGTGGGAAGCATTAGATTCCTCAAAGTGAACACAAGTTCAAGTGAAGAAGACTTGAAGAAAAGGTAAGAATTTCTACCTTTTTATTGTGTTATGAAGTTTTGATTGTGTTGTAGTATATAGAAATGTGTTGATTGTATGGAAAAATGGAAGTTTGCAATGTGGGTTTGGTATATGGCTTGTAGCCGTGTGTATATATATGTTGTATAGCCAAGTTGTGTTGAATTTATGTTATATTCTAGTTGTAATTGTGATGAAATGCATATGGGAATTGAAAGTTGGATGAATTTAGTTGATATGGAAAAATAAGCATATGGTCGTGTGGTATATGTGGCTTGGGAATGAAATAGATCAAGTTTGTTTAGTGTATTGGAGTGTTGTTGTAATGCTTGGCATGGAAATGAAGTTAGAATGATATAAGTTTGTATTGAATTGAAATGTAAACACTTATGTCGTTTTAGTATGATTTTCCGACATTAAGGAAATGAAGTTGTTTGGTTGTGAATTAAGATGATCATTGATGAATTTGGAAGTTGGAAACTTGTTATGAAGTTGTATGCGAAAGATTTGGTGTTTTGCATAAGTTATGATTTTGGCGGAAAGTTGTATATTATGTATATCGAGTGTATATCTTAAGGAAAATGATATGAAATGTCTCTAAATCTATATTGTGATGATCTTGAGTGATAATGGATGTGAAATCATGATGTTAGTTCGAAAGTTTGGGTTGAATTGAAGATTATGTCAACTTGTGAGAAAAATGACTAGTTGAAGGATATTTGTGTTTTTAATGTTTATTGTTGATATTGATGTTGTCGTTTGGGTTGTTGTTGATGAATTATAGCCGAGTTGAATTCTCGGGGTGCTATATGTATAGGGGAAGTGCTGCCGAAATTTCGGTAGCCAAATATGCATTAAGTTGGAACTTTGGTATTCATAGCTTACAATTGGTAAACTTGACCAATTGCAGTTTTTCGACGAAACGGGAAGTGAGTTTGGAAAGGCTTAAGGAGCGTGAAAGGTATGTAAAGCAAACCCAATTCTTCCCTTGGCATGCCCCTAGTGTGTTATGGTCGGATCCGGGCCTCGAAGGACCTCTTGGCCCTCGGAATCCGCAAGACAAAATTTCAGTTTTTCCTTCAGTAGAATTGAACCATTTTGATACGCTTTTTCTGAAATTATGCAATTTTGCTCTAAATTATTCAGAAAGCCATAGAATGTCTGTATAACCTTTTTAGGTGATACTATATGCTTAGAGGGCACAATTTGAGCCCGCCGCCTTGTTTGTCCCAAGGCGGGCCCGCTATTTACGGTTTTGCCCCTAATATGCTAAAGCTTCCTTTTTAAGCGATTTTTGAAAGAAATGTTTTAATTACCCTACTAATCACTTAACGAATATTATTTTAAATATTCTGTTAAATATTATAAATTATTTTGACACTCGGAATGACTTCGGGAAAGTTATACTTCTGTAATTTATTATGATATCCGGAATACATTTAATATGATTCCGTCCGACTCCATTTGATTTGTTTGTCTTTGCTACGCTTCATCGAGTCTTTGAAAACACTTATGATATTTTTAAATTGCATTAGTCTCTCACAACTCCATTCGTGGATGTCCCAATGTTTCCCACACTGAGCCCGGGCCAGGATATGTTGTCAAGCGTAATTCTCTGCATTGTTCGCCGCGTCCCGATGTGAGGGGGCAGGTATACGCGTACATGGGTCTGTGGAGTATGATGTGCCATGTCCGCCTATTCTGATCTGATCTGTTATGGCCATTTTGATATGACATTATATGATACGGGGCCACGCCCCTTTTCCTGATTCCTCTGTATAGTGGCACCAGCGTCGGGAGGGTGGCCACATTCTGTCTGCCGAGTCCCGTGGCAGGGACCGGATATGATATGATATGACATATGTTTCTGTACGCATTCTGTCTGTTTTGGAAATATGCATTTGACACTCTGGATTCTGTACTCATTTTCTGTAACCATTATGATTTGACTTCTGTGATACCGCTTTACATATTCAGTACATATTTCGTACTGACCCCCTTTCTTCGGGGGCTGCGTTTTCATGCCGCGCAGGTACAGACGACAGGTTTGCTGATCCACACGTTTAGGATCCCATTTCTGCTATTTTGGGGCGCTCCCTTCTTCAGAGCCCATCTTTTGGTACAGTCTGTCACTGCTATCTGGATATGTACTTTGTTCTGGGTATGACGGGGCCCTGTCCCGTCTTATGATTATGATATGTTCTGTAGAGGTCTGTGGATACATCTGTGTGGGTTCTGTACATATGTTTGGGATATTTTGTTCTATGATGGCCTTATCGGCCTATGTGTGCCAAGTCTGCTTTTCTGCTAAATTCTGTAGCGACCACTGATATTATTATTATATTATTATTATGTTAATATGCTAATTTGGGTATCGGGTACGTATAGGTGCCCAGTTCGGGCACTGGTCGCGGCCCACGGGGTTGGGTCGTGACACTCACATTGGTACAATTTCTCAAGTCAAAAAGCTAATACATGAACTAATACATCAAGGCTAAGCTAATTAACCAAATGTAATACAAACTCATGAGTTGAATAAACTAATTCACATGTTAAATCATCTAATTTGTCTTGCATGCTAGTTACATGGGGATTAACTTAACTCTAATTGCATCAGACTAACCAACAGATCCTTTATCAAGGCTAAATGACCACTATATTATGCTAATCTAGCACATACTTGATTATACAACAAGCAATACTAAACAGAACACCCAAATAGGCTAGAGGTTAAATTAATCTAATCCAATAAGCATAAACATACGACATTCCCATAAACTAAACATACTAATGCTTAACCACTACGGATCAGGTAAACCTTCAAACAGGCTAAATAAGCATTCTCAGCGATTTTGACTAATCAAGACATCCAAGCCAGCACAATGCAATCAAACTATTCACTTACACAAATCGACAAATCCCTGATGTACAGTGTGCTAAACGCAGGAGTAGAAACAACATACACTTCTACACTTTATATGAGCTCACACAATTTCAACAAAAGCCATACACAAGTTGGTTTCAATTCATCAATTTAACTGAACATACAGCCAGATTCAAGTGATTCAAAGTCAAACATATACTTAATAAAAACATCTGACCCATGCCATATAATAATTGAATTGAACAAACACTTGAAACATGCTTAAAACAACCAAACAGACTATCACAGAAAACATATTTAACTAAACTATTATACAAGGCTAATTAAAAATCCTAACTAATACTGACATACGAACAGATTTATCCATCAAACTAAGTTAACTTGACTAAACTAACATGTCTTAATCACAAACTGAAATAACACAGAGCAAACAAAGAATGCAAAATAAACACCAAAAGAAGTAAATGGATAATCACCTTTTTTAGGTGCAGCGAAATGGGGTGCGGGGCTTCAGATTCACCCTTGAACACTCGTTAAATCCGAGTTTGCGATGCTCGGATTAAAAGCGACACAGAGGCAAGCAAAAAAAAAAAAATAGAAAATTGATTTAATGTTCTTGATTTGACGTTTAGAATTTCTTATGACTACTGAAAACTTGATATATATATATATATTACTATATAATATAAGAGGGAATGTGAGGACTTTTGTAGTCCTCACAAGAGTTTCCCAAATTTTTAAAAACTTTTTAATTAATTACTTTTATGTCCTAATTTTATTTATTTAAGTAATTTTTTTTATTTTTTATTTTTAAGGTCTACTTTTCAAAAGCTATTGAACCTGGGGACTTTTGTAGTCCTCACAATAATTTCTAATTCTTTTAAAAAAAAATAATTAATTACTTTTAGGTCCTAATCTTATTTATTTAAGTCAATTTTTTTATTTTTTATTTTTAAGGTCTACTTTTCAAAAGTTATCGAACCTTCTACCTCATTTTTCATGTTCTTTGATTTTCTGGTTCGTGCTCGATATCCGCATTTAAGCTCAATTAATCTAGATAATTAGCACTGTATCGCGCCTATTCGGAGGGAACACTTCCTTCAAAGATTTTTTCCATATCCATGTTCGAACCCCTAATCCCTAATTAAGAGAGGAGCAGCTCCATCCGCTGCACAAGTTAAATTATGTATTTGTCTTAAAAGTTCATTAACTATGTATAGATTATTTATTTAGAACTAAATAACTTCAGAAAATTAGGATACATAAGTTATAAATGTCAAATTCTGGCACCGCATTTGATTTGAAGTAAATAATTTTATCAAAATGGAAATTAAAATATTAAAGCAGTGGAATGAAAATTTTGCTTTTATATAATTACCCACTTGTGGGACTACAATGGGTATATGGTTGTTGTTGTACACTTGTACTAACACAGATTATATTTTTTTAGTTAAAATATCTACTTTTATATCTTGAGTTTGGGCCCGGGCTTAGCACGGGCCTCACATAATTACTATATAATATAAGAGGGAATGTGAAGACTTTTGTAGTCCTCACAAGAGTTTCCCAAATTTTTAAAAACTTTTTAATTAATTACTTTTATGTCCTAATTTTATTTATTTAAGTAATTTTTTTTATTTTTTATTTTTAAGGTCTACTTTTCAAAAGCTATCGAACCTGGGGACTTTTGTAGTCCTCACAATAATTTCTAATTCTTTTAAAAAAAATAATTAATTACTTTTAGGTCCTAATCTTATTTATTTAAGTCAATGTTTTTATTTTTTATTTTTAAGGTCTACTTTTCAAAAGTTATCGAACCTTCTACCTCATTTTTCATGTTCTTTGATTTTCTGGTTCGTGTTCGATATCCGCATTTAAGCCCAATTAATCTAGATAATTAGCACTGTATCGCGCCTATTCGGAGGGAACGCTTCCTTCAAAGATTTTTTCCATATCCATGTTTGAACCCCTAATCCTTAATTAAGAGAGGAGCAGCTCCATCCGCTGCACAAGTTAAATTATGTATTTGTCTTAAAAGTTCATTAACTATGTATAGATTATTTATTTAGAACTAAATAACTTCAGAAAATTAGGATACATAAGTTATAAATGTCAAATTCTGGCACCGCATTTGATTTGAAGTAAATAATTTTATCAAAATGGAAGTTAAAATATTAAAGCAGTGGAATGAAAATTTTGCTTTTATATAATTACCCACTTGTGGGACTACAATGGGTATATGGTTGTTGTTGTACACTTGTACTAACACAGATTATATTTTTTTAGTTAAAATATCTACTTTTATATCTTGAGTTTGGGCCCGGGCTTAGCACGGGCCTCACATAACTAGTGTGTATATATATATATATATTTAGAGAATTTTGGGGTTTCAAGATCCCTTTTCAGTGGATCTTCGAGTTCAAGATCTTTAATTTTCAGGGGATTTTTGGCCACCGGAGACTTGTTTTTGTAAGGGGATTCTTGCCATTTCAGAACCTGTTCTTTGGGAATTTCATGAATCAAAAAAAAAAAAACCCCTCTCAACTGATTTGGAGATGACTATTTATAAGGCGATTTAGGGTTTCTTGTGACGAAGAGAGAGAGGAGCGGGGGGACAAGACGAAGTGGGGGTGACAGTGGCGTGGGAGAGACAAACGAAAGTGTGGGGGGGGAGCGGCGTGGTGGAGAGGAGAGAAGAGAGAGAGGAAGGGGGGGTGAGTGCGATCTGAGGAAAAAGATGAACCCTAGTGGTTCTTTGTTTATTGACCCGGGTCGGGTCAGATGTGTGAGCTGGGTCGAATTTTGGACTGGTTTGTGGACTTTAAAATGTGGGCTGGGTATTAAAATGTCCTCATACGGATTGGGCTGGTGGTTTGGTCCGAAAAGATTGGGTTGATAAATTAAAACATGGGCTGGGCATTGAGGGCCTGGTCCGAAAATAATTATAAGTTGATTGGGCTACTTCATTTAAATAAAAGACCTATTTAAATAACTCTATACTAAAGTGTGTTAAAATATTACTTAATATAAAATATGCAATTATTAGTGCTCAGATAATAAAATTATATGCCGTCGTAATAGCCGTGCAATAATATTTTGAAAGTCCACAGTAAATAAACACTATTATTTAATTATGCGAAGATAAATGCGATGCGTGTGCGTAAGCTGGTAAAAGAGTGCTGAAATGATAAAAATGTGAATTGTAATAGTACTGGTAACATAATAAGGCGAGCTGGCTTCCTCTATATGCCACACATATTTTATATTGTTGTGTGATGCCTCGCTACATATCTCATAATCTCAGTTTGCTCTCCTTATGCCTATGCAATGCCATTGTTCTGGTACTTCCCCTGGTTGTTCTAGTTTCTACATGCTCTGTCCATTTTTTTGATATTGTTGTCTAATTATCGTCTTCCATAGTTGTGTGTTATCTCTTAAGTTACCTATTCTGTTTAAGTGTGATAGTGAGGCTACGAATCCGAATTCTGTGACTATGTGTAAGCTTCACTTTTGATAGTTCCCTGTGATAATTGTATGAAGTCTTTCCAATATTAACCTTCTATATATTTTTATGAATGTGTATACACTGAATTTTATACATAGTATATACATAATCCCCTGGTCTGTTTTAAATCTACATTGTATATGTTTAGTCGTATTTATTTAGTGCTGATCCTTTTCCTCTCATTTTTTTTGCATGACCATCGCATACGAGTCCGAGGGACTGACCTCCTTTTCTGCATTCGGTGTTGGGTCAAGGCCCAACATTACCTCCTCTCGGGTCAATCTACACCTGCAGTAGATTAAAAAATATTCTGGGCTAAGCCCAACAGCAGCAACGGATCCGCAGCAACGTATAAAAGAAATCTGCTGGGCCGAAACCCAACAGCAAACAGTTTCCAGCAGTCCCAAAATGGGCTGACCCATTTGATTCCATACCCGCTATTCTATTTTCCTCATGTATTGGATTGCTTGGCGAACATTTTGTCTTCTTTTTGTTTCTTTAGTTTAGACGAACCGTAGAAAATTAGTGGGGTCAGTTTTAGTAATGGGTAGTTAGTCCAAGGAAACTAACAATTAATTTCATAAGTTTTATTCTCTTCTTTCCATGTTAAAACTATTTACAACGTCTAATATTTATTTTATTTGGAACAATTGATTTGTAAAATAACATGACTATATGTTCTAAGTAAAGAGAATCATATTTTATTCTTACTATCATATACATTTTAAAACGTCACTAATATGCAAATATAAGTTCAAATACATTCTATGAATAATTTTTCAAAGTTTATCCAATAATCTACTTCTTTTAGCCAAGTATAGTTAATATAAAAGAACGAAAATTCATACCCTATCCATCACATTTTAAAGAAAATAAGTTTAGGTATTTTACATCACCATATTGATATAATACAAATTTTGTCTAAAGTTCACATTCTGCTATAGCGAGTTATATTTTTGCAAGTCTTATTTTCAAGAACATTATTACATTTTCATTCAAGGTTTTAACATGTCCAAGTTTTATTTAAAATAGCCTTTAAAATCTTCTTTTATGCAATACATCATATTTTCTACAAGTATTATTTCAAACGACATCATTATTACTTTCATATAAAGCCTTAGCAACATTTTAAGCTTTATTTAAATTGCATCTAAAATCCTCTTTTATGCAAACTATCTTTTATAAGTTTTATTTCTAAATAGCATTTGATTTAAAGCCTTAGTAATATTTACGAGTTTATTTAAAATGGCATTCAAATTCCTCTTTTACATGAATTTCCATTTTTATTAATTAACCTAAGTTGGCCGGATAACCGTAAGTTAACGGATTCTAAAGGATGCCTAACCCCTTCCCTTTAGGATAATATAGAGCCCTTACCTAGAATCATCCTGGTTAAGCAGACTATTAACGGAGGTTTAGTTTTAACTTTACCTTAGTTAACATTTAGATGTCCTAATTCATCGTTAAATTAATTAGGTGGCGACTCCTTAAAACAAAATAAATAGGAATCACCAATATGTTGCACTTCTAATTTTAAACCTGGTTAAAATGGGGTGTGACAACTGCAATAACACAGAGCAAACAAAGAATGCAAAATAAACACCAAAAGAAGTAAATGGGTAATCACCTTTTTTAGGTGCAGCGAAATGGGGTGCGGGGCTTCAGATTCACCCTTGAACACTCGTTAAATCCGAGTTTGCGATGCTCGGATTAAAAGCGACACAGAGGCAAGCAAAAAAAATAATAGAAAATTGATTTAATGTTCTTGATTCGACGTTTAGAATTTCTTATGACTACTGAAAACTTGATATATATATATATATTTAGAGAATTTTGGGGTTTCAAGATCCCTTTTCAGTGGATCTTCGGGTTCAAGATCTTTAATTTTCAGGGGATTTTTGGCCACCGGAAACTTGTTTTTGTAAGGGGATTCTTGCCATTTCAGAACCTGTTCTTGGGGAATTTCATGAATAACCCCCCCCCCCCCCCCCCCCCTCTCAACTGATTTGGAGATGACTATTTATAAGGCGATTTAGGGTTTCTTGTGACGAAGAGAGAGAGGAGCGGGGGGACAAGACGAAGTGGGGGTGACAGTGGCGTGGGAGAGACAAACGAAAGTGTTAGGGGGGGGGGGAGCGGCGTGGTGGAGAGGAGAGAAGAGAGAGGAAGGGGGGGGGGGGGGGGGGGGTGAGTGCGATCTGAGGAAAAAGATGAACCCTAGTGGTTCTTTGTTTATTGACCCGGGTCGGGTCAGATGTGTGGGCTGGGTCGAATTTTGGACTGGTTTGTGGACTTTAAAATGTGGGCTGGGTATTAAAATGTCCTCATACGGATTGGGCTGGTGGTTTGGTCCGAAAATATTGGGTTGATAAATTAAAACATGGGCTGGGCATTGAGGGCCTAGTCCGAAAATAATTATAAGTTGATTGGGCTACTACATTTAAATAAAAGACCTATTTAAATAACTCTATACTAAAGTGTGTTAAAATATTACTTAATATAAAATATGCAATTATTAGTGCTCAGATAATAAAATTATATGCCGTCGTAATAGCCGTGCAATAATATTTTGAAAGTCCACAGTAAATAAACACTATTATTTAATTATGCGAAGATAAATGCGATGCGTGTGCGTAAGTTGGTAAAAGAGTGCTGAAATGATAAAAATGTGAATTATAATAGTACCTGTAACATAATAATAATAATAATAATAATAATAATAATAATAATAGCTAGTAGCTGTAATAGAATAATGAAACGCCGGTATTGATAAGAGGCTAATAATTATAGTAAAATATAAATATATTTTTTAATTTGTCAAAAATATTAGAAGCGTAAATAGGTATTTCGAAGGAAAGGCGGGACAAAATTGGGTGTCAACAATAGACGGGTTGCAAAATTGGGCTAAGCAAGAGTTGCAACGCCGTCAAGTCGCAGACATAGACCAAGCTATAGTGAAGGCCGAGTCTTTGAAAAACTTTAGGCATGACAAGCATGACAAAGTCCAAGGCAATGAGTCAAGGGGTAACGATGCCAAAAGTGGGGGATACTATGGTGAGAGGAAGGAGTCGCAACAACTGTACTCCAAGACTCAAAATGCGAACAAGTTCGACGACTAGAAGTCAAGTGGTCGTTAGGGCTATGCCGAAAAGAAGGCACAGAATGAGAAGAAGGGATGCTACTTATGCAGAGGGCCGCACAGCTTCAAAAATTGCCCTGACTTGAAGAGCCTTAGAGCTATGGTGCGTGAAAGTCACGAGCAAACGCAAACACAGAGTACGGGAATCGCACCGTTGGGGACGATTAGACTATGTGGCGCTGCCGCAAAGTAAGATAGTCAAACCAATGATAATAAAAACCAGTACGTGGATCTAATTATCAATAACAAGCCTACTCGTGCACTGGTAGACACTAGGGCGACTCATAATTTTGTGACCGAGGCCGCAGCGCAGAGACTAGAGTTGAAGCTCCCTTCAATTAACGCCCTCGTCAAGACCGTGAATACTAAGCCAGAAAATGCTCGCGGTGTAGCCAATAGAGTTGGTGTCAAATTGGGCGATTGGAAAGGTACAACAAACTTTACCGCCACTACTATGGATATCTTTGACATTGTTTTGGGGCAAGAATTCTTTAGACATTGCCACGCGATGATCGATCCCTACCTCCAACATCTCTTGGTCATGGAGGGAAAAGGCGATTGCATGGTGCCTACAGTGACTATGTCACATGAATAGGGCCATGCACAACTTTCAGCTATGCAGCTTGTCGAGGGGCTCAATAAAGAGGAGCCAACATTCATGACAACCATTACAAGTTTGCAGGAAGATAATGGTACCCAAGAGACACTGCCGCCTTGGATAGATAATTTGCTCAAAGAAAACAAAGATGGTATTTCCGAAGAGCTACCTAAGCGTTTGCCTCTTTGGCGTAAGCTTGATCACAAGATTGAGTTGGAGCATGAACCGGAAAGGGGTCAAGTCGTGCACCGATTACCATCACCGCCTCACACGATAGAGAGATTGAAGCTATCATTGACTACCATGCCAGGCGGAAACAAGGGCAAGAAGCCACCGCCATTTTCCCCGTCCATTGGAAGGGGCAATCACCGGAAGAGGTCACATGTGAACGATACGAAGACTTGTGACAGTTTAAAAATAAGAGTCGAGAGTTTAAGCAGCAGCAGTGCGCCGCGGTCGTCGCAACATCAGGTGGGGGAGAGTGTGATGACCCACCACGTCATCATGCCACCTAGGCACCATGAGGAACTATTTTTGCCATATAGGAAGCTTATGTGGATGCTTACATGAAAAAGTAGACTAGCTTATGTGAGAAGGCTCTAGAGAAGTATGGAGATTTGTCATGGAAGACTTTAGAACCTTATGGAATTGCATGGAAAGTCCTTATAATAATCTAGTTGTGTAGAGATTTCTAGAATAGGAGCTTATTTGTAAATATGTAGGGACTTGTACAATAATTATTATTTACATATTAATCCCTAGGTGAGTAGTATAAATAGGAGGGTCATTTATTTGTAAATCATCAAGCAAAAATCAATCAACTCTTGTATAATAAAAAGTTTCCTTCTAGCAAATTTCTCTTGTCTTTCTCAATTACTATTCCCTTAGCGATCTTGAGTCTAGTAATCTAGGCTGACTTGGCATAGCAAGATCGTGAGCAAGTTGTGCAAGAACGTGAGCGAGTTGTCAAGTGTCGCACGTGCGCTTAGTTGAAGACTAAGGACGTGACACTTGTTGACACCCAATTTTGACCCTCCTTTCTTCCAACTTGTTTTCTCGAGCTTCTAAGTTAGTAAAATATAAAGTGGCTTATTTTTACCCCTATTTTATTACTATTACTACTACAACTATTTTTATTAATAATTATTAATATTAATTATTGTCGTTAATATTTCTTGTTACAATTGTCATCACTGTATGTTTGCTATAATTACATATTAGTATTAAAATAAGAATTATGGTAAATTTTGAAGCCAACAGCAAATCCATTCCAAATAAAACCTATAATAACAAAATTACCTTCTTACCCCCCTAAGCCCTAACATCTATCAATGCCTCTTTTTTTTTTTTTTTTTTTGGCAGAATCATGTTTTTTTTCCTTCTACTCATGTTTGGCTAAAGATTCAACCTTTATCAGCCATGGCAGAATTTTGTTCTTCCATTTTCGAGAAAGAATCAGGATCTATAACATCCCCTCATCTCTCCTCTTTAATTTAGTCTAACACAAAAGACCAAAACACTTTTCAAATCTCTGAGATAAAATCAACTTTCAGAGATTCGATTTTGATTCAAACGGCTCTTTGATTTTCATTTTGAAGCCATAAATTTGAAATCCGAAAACCCTAACCTAGCTCCCCATCGCCTATAAATACATCTCATTAGCATCTGTTTGAGGAAGTTTTTGGGGGCCGCCCCTTTCTACCCTATGTTTTAACTGCTACTACGTCTAAAAAAAATACTTCTGAAGCTTTGCACTCACTCTCGATTTACTTTCAGTCAAAAGCCGAATCTCGATGTAATAAAAATGTCGTCTTTATTTAAAGAGTTATGCCTTAAGAGCATTTTGTTTAGCTGATATAATGAACAAAATGATAGTAAAAGGGTATTAAAAGGGTATATTTGGTTTTGTTCTTCTTTCATTATCATTTAGAAATGCATACCTTTAGGAGCCGTTGAAGTAGAAACAAAAATGCTTGTGTCTCAAACATGATGGTTTGTTTAAAGTTTACCACAAAATCTAGTAGTGTGTTAAATCTAAGACATATCACTGTTGCTAGTTAAATACTCATGGGTTTGGCTCATTTTATTCCTATGAGAACATTCTGGTTGTGAAAATCATTTTAAAGGACCTTGAAGGGACATGAAACATATTGTATTGTTATATCCCTTTTCTGTAAGTCTAGGAAGGCATTTAATACGTCAACGAAATTAATTGTAACTAGTGTTTACTGTCTATTGATTTCTAAAATATATATACTTGATGTTCTGGCTATATGAAATGTTTTAGTGTTTCTTGTTTCCTTGCAAAACCAGAAAATTACATTTATCTTTGTTCTATATATTTCATCTTCATATATCTTGAATGTTGATTATTCTTCTAATCCCATTTTCTTTTTATCTTTTGCATGATAACCGGAGCCGAAGAGTTTCACTTTGAGACTCAACGACGCCGATGCTGCCGGGGATCCACTCTCGTTTCATTTTCTTAAGGCATTACGCTTTGAGTTCTAGCCGGCTGAAAACCAAGATAGCCGTTGCATTCATTTTGTCCACTCGCTTTGCATTTACTAACTGCCTTATTTTGTTCGGTTTATTTTAGAAGTTACCATTGTGTTAGAAGTTACTTTGTATACTCTGGAGTCGTCATTAGTTAATGTTGTTTTGTATCACTTACTTGTTTTGCTAATTTAAACTCTCGTGAAGGTTAAACATTTAGTCTACTAGCATACTAGTTCAAGAAATGACGTTTTCAAAATCCTTCAGTACTTATTTTTCACTTCAAGTAAGATATTTTGGGGATATTCTTTGGCTATTCAAAACTGGAATTTTCTCTTGCAAGAGTAGAGGGTTACATTTTGATTTGGAACTTAGCAGGTTTTTAAATTGGTTTGAGTCATACGGTGTTTAAGCAAATTCATCTTATATTATGATATCAAATTTTTATGAATTAAACAAAGGTTAGTGAATGATTTTTGTAAAGGAAACACGCACAGGATTTAGTTCTCTTTTGATTTGTTTTTCCCCCTAAATTAAGGAAGGCTTTTGTTCATAAAAATGGTTTTATGCCAATAAGTAGCTATTGTACATATGAATGTATCGTAAATTTGAGTACTTCTTTTTAAAAAATATTAGAGAGTCATTTAGCCTTAAATAATTCACTAGTCTACTTTTGTTGACAACTTTTTTTTCTATTCACCTAAGTTTGGCCGGTTAACCATATTTAATGGATCTAAAAGGATATTTAACATCTTCCCTTTAGGATATTTAGAATCCTTACCTAGAATCATAAGTTAAGCGAACCTTTAAACAGAGTTAATTTATCATTATTTTAGGTGTCCTAATTTACCTTAAAAATAATTAGGTGGCAACTCTTTTGCACAATTAATTGAGAATCACCAATATGTTGTACACTGTTTTGATCCAGTTAAAATGGGGTATAACAACACTAATATGTAAATTCTTCTCGAACAACCTTGTTCCTCGGTCTGGCTGATCTTCGAACATCCCACATCGAGGTGGCTTTATGCTCAGGTTTCCTACCTCTTCAGTAATAGAGAGAGTAGTGGGGCTTCGAAGTCTTAATTTTCAAGATATTTTGGCACCTCTTTAGTTATTGAGAGAGGAAAGGGGATTGGAAGCCTTAATTCAAGCTACAAATATAGCTAGGAAATTATGGGTATATCTCTTCACTATGCTGCAGCGTAAGAGACTCTTGAACTAACCTCACATGGTTCTTTCTCCTTTTCTACAATGTTTATGAGTTAATGTATTGATAGCCTTTGCACCAACTTGTTCAATAGTCGTCTAAATTGCTTCAAAAATCATCTTTTTAAATAGCAACTCCAAATGATGTATAGATTATGATAATGAAACACACTGGAGTTTTTCAGATTCCTGAGCTTTATTTTAGAGAAATCAGATTGATCTCAATTTTGAGCAAATTTGTTTATCAGCACAATATCTATCCATCCATTTCCAGATATCAGAGAATAGAGCTTTAGGGTACTTCAACATAACTCTATAACATCAGTTGCTCAGTGGTTAGGGATAATATCACTACCCTTTGACAAATTATAGTTTTGTCCAAGATTTCCTTCCTTTAAACCTACAAGTGCAAAGAAACTTAAGGGCACTGAATATTTAAAAAGAAAGTGCATGCACTTGAAATGTCTTGAGTTGGTCTTGGTAAAAATTTAGCATTGAAACCATTAATAAACTATTGAAAATCCTAAAAGCTGGACTCGAAACTTGAAAGCAGGTAAATAAAAAGGATTTCAGTTATATATATCGACATTGCAAAACCTTTTGAGAGTGGTTATCTTTGGTCATTTTTACTAGGTTATCAAATAAATGTCATAAAGATTTACATGTAATCAAACTAAACATGAAAGAAAGCTGGGATAATCAAAAGCTTTTCATACCAGATATTGTCATGCAGTAACAATAATCATAATGAGCCTCATGGTAATAAATGACTTATGGGAGAGGAGGCCGAGGTAGTTACATTAAAATTACATTATGCTAAAAGCTCTGTATACCAGAAAACTCAGATGTATAAATAGGAAACTGAAAAGAAAACTTCTCTTATGAACTGTAAACCATAAAACTAAAATAAGGTGAATTTGATCACCTCAAATTAGAACAAGGTTATGTTACAAGGTTTCTAGCAGATTGCCCAGCTGTTCTTCTGATGGATTCAATTCTCTGAAGCCTAATTTGCTCCCTAAACTTTGCTATAAACTCATCAGCTTTCTTGTCAACATCTGGTCCCTCATCACTCTGAGTTCCAAATTCATTTTTCTCCGAGTTTTCTTCGAAATAATCATAATCTTCACTCTCATTATCTGAATCCTCCTGATCACTTTCCACAAGGAATTTCTCAACATATTCTTTCTTCTCTTCATTTGGAAATTCCATAACTCTTGGCTTTGATGCAAAGTTGTAACTTTCATGCATCATTTTGTCAGTTGATCCTCTAAAAGTCTCGTCATGTTTAGGGCTTATGAATTCTTCCCCATATTCTTTTGCTCTTGAACTCCCTATGAATGGCCTTAGGAATTTTTCCGCGCCTGTCGGTTCCATTGGCACACTCCTAATGCTTCTCCTAAGTTCTTTCTCAGAAGAAATTACATTGTCGTTTGTAATACTAGAGCTTGATTTCATCAAAGGAGAATTCTTGTAGAACAAGTGTGGTGGTGGTGGGGGTGGAGGGGGTGGAGGAGGAGTCGATCTGCGAAAACTTTTCTTTGTCACTACATCTTCATTAACAATCTTGGATTGCGATTCTGCTGAAATGGACAATGAAGGGGACAATTTTCTTGATGATGAAAAAGGTTGTGAAGGAGAAAGAGTTCTTGGTAAAGAGGAAGTTGAGTTATTATTAGGCCTAGGTGATCTAAAAGATTGAGACCTTAAAGAAAATGGTTCAATCTTGTTAAGTTCAGGGTAGTGGGAATGATTATTCTCATCATCTTCTTTCACCTCCATGTTTCTTGCTGATCTTGATCGCCATGGGATAGGCGATGGACGGACAAAATTTTCCTCTATGTTGTCCACTAATTTCTTAGGACTTGACACTACAAAATCCCCATTTCTTGATTTGTTTAAAGAACCAGAATTTGAACTAATTTCATTAGATTCTTCCACTTTATCATCAAGAACACGAGATTTCAAGCTTCGAATTGGCAAAAGCAAAGGCTTTTCGCCAATTCTCGAATTAATAGCTCTCTGTTCATTAAGACCATGGGGTTCTTTAGCAACTACTACAACAGGATTGTCACCTCTATGGTACTGATTATTCCAAGTCCGAACTTTGTTTTCATCATGACTTTCAGCCTCATCATCAAAAACAGATGAAACCTGAAGTAATCCAGATACATATGATTGAGCATTATCAAACTTTGAGCTATGTTCCTTGTCTGTTTCATCACTTTTTTTGCTAAAAAGTCCATATGAAACAGCTATGCCAACAAATATTAGCTGAAGAACTTCCCAACTTCTTGTTTGAAGAGTTTGGTTAATGAAATCAGGAGCTTCTGAGGTGAAAAGTGGAAGTACAACTATAAAAATCACAAGAAGTGAAGCTTTGAAAAGAAAATGATTATAAAACTTACTATGTTTTGCATGGTTTGGTGGAATTTCAGAGTCTGTTTTCTTTTGTTTGGAGGTGTTAAGAGCTTTGTTATCTCCCATTGAAGAACAGAGAGGAGGAAGCTTTGGTTTTTTTGGGTGTTGTTTTATGTTGCAAAATGTGAAAAGAAAATGAGAAGATGGATGAGAGAATTCTTAAGCGCTAAGGAAAAGTATAGAAAAGGGAAGAGTGATAAAGAAAGTTTTTGGAAGGTGTGACCTGATTTCAAGCTATGCTTTATTTCTTTTGCTTTTAACTATTCCACTCTTTTGACATTCTTGTCCTTTTATTTTGGTAGATTCACCGGTTGGTGAAAGTGGTGGAAATACTCTTCTTGTCAAAAGCACGCATACGATGTAAACTTGTGTTATGTCATAAAGTTCTTCACTTTCCTATCATATTAATTGTGATATTCATCTAAGGTATGTGCAACTCTTATTCAGAAGCTTGTCAGTGCTTCTTTGTGACCCGCTCTCATCGGCTCGCCGTACATCATCGGCGTCACACTTCTTGAATAATTTTTCATAAAATACTCATTGTTCTTGATAAGTACTAATTTCTTTGAAAATGTACTAGAGAGCCTTGGAGTGTGAATGTTAAGCTTCTCATATTTCCATTAAGAAAAATAGCATAGCATATTTTGAGATTTAAAATGCTAATCCCTTGTATGTCAAGGCCTAGACCTAGAGTTTAACTTCTAACAACGGAATTTTACACTATTAGAACATCTAATCATATTAACATGAAATCGTCCGTAAAAATGAGTTTAGTAATCTAAAAAATAAAGCATTTTTCTTGTTAGAATATATTAGGAGTAATATACTTGGTAAACTTTTGCGCTATTAATGTGTACAAGTTAATTTTAAAAAAACAGGTTTCGAGTTTTTTTTTTTTTTTTTTTTTTTAATTTGGGTGGGGTGAAGAAGGGCATTTTCGATAGAGGAAAATGAGGGGACCAAAAGGTTGCGTGGGAAATGGTTAGGATTCTTTCTTTTGGAGTGCGTACGCTAGCTTTGTATGTGGGAATTGGGATGATTGCAATATCTTTGCTTACTTTTTGCATACTTTTATTTGGAGGGCTATGCTTTTCTTTCTTTCTTGTGTACCCTCCCCACTTTCATCCAATATACTTTGTTTGGAGTTTAAGCTCGATGCTTTTAGTTCTTTTTAGTTACGGAGCACCAAGTGACAAACTTGGTGATCATCATTTAAAAATTATTTGAAAACAAAAAGAGAAGACATTTATTTTGTTACCCACCAAGATATGTGTCTTATGCCCTACATTTCTTTCGAGTTGTTTGATTCAAAACCATGTTATCTTGAAATTACAACCAGAATTATAATTAAAATTATATCTCCCCCTTCTATATGAAAATAGGGGCTGAGCTAGCATCGGAAGAACACGTTCGGTAGAATCATTAATTTTTGTCTAAACTATGTATATTTGTTGATAAATTCACTGAATATGACACAATAAACTACATAACTCATAAACTGCAAATCATGGATTAACCGTTGTATGGAATAAATAATCACATGATTGTGGTACACAATTTTTCTTGGTTTTAGCTAAAACTTTCAAGTTTCAACCAAACACAAAATAGATTTAATTCCAAATTTATGCTGGAATAACCCACTTAATCCCTCCAACCAAACAAGCCCTGAGAAATTTGTTTGAATGGATAGAGTTATCTGTATTTGTGGTAGCTACTGCTCCTTTATTGTTTTCTCATGGTTTTTTTTGCCACTTTCATTATTTTAATTTTCGTACTACTTTGAATTGCTTGTCCTCATCTGACTTTTTTTTTTGCCTGCTTTCTCTTGAGCCGAGGGTCTTTCGGAAACAACCTCCCTATCTTCCAAGGTTGGGGTAAGGTCTGCGTACACTTTATCCTCCCAGACCCAACATTGTGGGATATCACTGGATATGTTGTTGTTATTGTTGGATAGTGTTCTTGTGCTATTAAAAGGATACGCAGGAAAAAACCACTGTTTTAAGTAACAATAGTTATCTGATCATAGTATCATGAGCTTGGACTTAATGTTCCTTCTGAGATTTTGATATCAGTTAAGTGTTTGATTATCGTATCATGAACTTAGACAATATTCTAGGTTTGATGCATGATGGCCATTTCTTAATGTGAATGCAAGATATTTTTGTCTTCTGGATAATTGTATTCCCTGTTATCTTGCTCTTTTCTTTAGTAGAAAGCTTTGAAGTTTGATGCAGTACCAATTCATCCGCAGCTGGATAATTCCAGATAACGTAAGGAAAAAACCTCAAAACAAAAAACGAATTTAAGTTCAAAGAATCTTTTGGTCAGCACGAGCATTTGCTATGTTTTCAAGAGCATATATTACTATAATTTTTTAGCGTTTCAACTTTTAACATATAAATAAATAAAAAGCTAAGATTTGGTGCTGACAAATCACTTGGATTTGGCCTTCTTTTGCGTGTTACCTCAGCGGACACACTTTCCACACAAGCTGATCCCTTTTCATTATCATTCTGAGAAAGAAAGGGTAGAAAAAAATTATGTATGACCTTGCCAGAATTAGTTTTGTCTCCTATTGATTACCAATGACTTCAGTAACTTCAAGATGAGCACTGGGGTAGGTTGTATTGAATATGAAAATTTGATTTGAATTTTGGATTTCGGATTTAAGAAATTAGAATTCAAACCCCAGTTTAAATAAGTTCAAATGATTGGTCTTTTGGTTCGAATGTCGATTTTTTTTATTTTGAACCTATAAGTTGAGCTTTTTTTTTTTACAAATTAAGCATTCAAATAAAGTATTCACATCAAATTACCTTAATAATTCTTCATTTGCACCACAATCATCAAAATGAAGTATTTCTGCTAGCAACGAAACCATTTTTTTAAAAAAAATTCTAGCAACAAAGTTTTTACTCAACTTCAGCGTTCACAAATGCAGAAAGCGATGACTGCATGTGTGTATAAAGGACATATACTTGTCTAAAGTTAACAAATAATGATAATGTTAGTGAGATTTTCCATTACAAGCTGATCAAGGTAAGTGTTTGAATCATTAATTTAAGTGCGGAACAAGACTTGAACAGGAATAATATTTATAAATCGTTTGCTCTTTGTGTACATTATGAAGTATATTAGTCTCCATATTGAAAGCTCTTTAATTCAACTTACCCCTAAAAGAATCAATTAGATTTTGATAAAACGCAACCACCTAAGAATTTAGTACATGCAGTTCTTGTTTTAGGTAGCTATCATAGTGGTATAAAAACTAAAGAAAACAGAATAAAACTTTTTTTTGCAGTATAAGCCTTTCATTTTGTAATTAAAAACCTTATGAAAGGCTTGAGTTGATTGCTCAAAGGGTAATCAGGAGAAATCAAAAGTTAAGTAAAAGGTAGCTAATGCTAATAGAATAGGGTATCTTTCTTTGATCAAAGATTGTGGCCGAAAGTAAAAAATTCAAAAGATATGGCAATGACAACATGTTAACGGATCGGATTCTCTCTTAATCAAAACTCCTTTTCAACTTTGAATTTTACAACTGTCTTTAGAAATCCTCATTGTGTCTTGAGTATTGTCCCCTCTTATATTTTTTTAATAATCTTTTCCCTTCCGTCTTTCAGTATTAATTTTTATTCAAGCAAGTCCTATTACTGAAGGCCTTAAGATAATTATGATAGATAGGCTAATACTAAAATGCAAACGTTGATAACAAATAACTCTATCTACCATAAAAGGATGTGGTGCAGTGGATGAGGCTTCTCCTGCCTTAACCAGAGGTCTCGTGCTATGGAGAAATTATTGATAGGGAGCGGTTCCCTCGAATGGGCACTACGAGCGAATCTGAATTTAGTCGTACTCCAATGAGGGTACCGAAAACCTGGTGAAAAAAAAAAAAGACTATTACATTGGTTTGAGAAACCCGGAATACATATATTTGTACACATGAGAATATTCGAGTCTGGGAATGAAGAAACTCATAGCAGGGAGCTTTTCTTCTTTAATGATCTCTATGCGTCTTGAATCTAAATTGGATATTCTTATGGATGGGCTTGCTGGGACTTATGGCAGATCACCCTAAGTTCAGTACAAAAATCTCCTTGGGAATCAATAAGAAAATCTGATATTGCCACAATTTTTGGCGAATTACCTGGGTTTAGTACAAATTGTGTCTTAATTTTGGAATAAGTTGTTCACAATTCTTGACGGGTCATCAGGACTGGCACTAAAATTTCACTAACAAGTTTTTGCTTCAAAATTAATCCAAATTGTTCTAAATTAACTCCAAATTTGATATCTAATTTTGATTGAATGAGAATTTACTGTTTAGCCAAAAAACAAAGTGATATCCAACTTTATAATATCAATTACAACAATTATGAACTATTAGATTCAACCCAAACCTTAAAAAACTATTAAATCTCTGTCTTCTTTAACAATTTTTTGCAATCTCAACAAATTTAGTTGTGTATGCTCATCAGTGTTTTCAGAGGCGTTTTCAGGGCTAGTCCCGGGGCGTACCAAAAATATTCTGGGGCGCAAATGAAAGGTGCAGATCAATGGGGCGTACTCCCTAGAATTTGGGGCCCGGGCACAAAAGCATAAGCCCCAGGCGTAAAGGCGTACGTCCCGGGCGTTAAATTTGATTTTTATTGTTTTAAAAGTATTTTTGCTATAAATTATGATTTTTATTATTGGTATAATGATATTTATACTTTATGTTATCATGTTGTAGTGATTTTTTCTAAAATATACAAATAAAGAAAGCAACTTTCATAGAAAATAACACTGTCATAAATAATTTTTTAAATGATTATGCCTGAAATTGATATAATAGAGATTTCATAGCACTATGTTCCTGAAGCAACTTTATCCATTTCTTGTCATTTCCCTTACACTTTTTTCCCATTTTCTACTTTGAATATATAAATAAAAGTCACTGCAAATATTAGTTGAGGTAGGGAAGGACTAATAGATCTAGAGATTGATGATGAAGTGGATAAAAATTTCATTTTAAAGATTATCTAGGCTATTATTGTTTTTTGTGTTGTTATCTTTCTCAAATAATATTTATAATAATTCTTTTTATATTATTGCTGATTTATTTGAATTTATTTTCAGAATTTTAATGAAAACTTTACTTTTCTTTATTTTTCAGTAATAAAATTATAAAATTGAAGATACATGAAATATACGCCCCGTAGATCCATGGGATTTACGCCTCATTCCATGCTACAGAAAACGTCTCGCCTCACGCCTCCGTCTCTTAAAACATTGATGCTCATAATGTACTGCAAGAAGAAGTATGATCGAAGGTGCAAAAGGGGGAAAAAAAAAATCGGAGAAGAGCAAGACCAAATTTTAGCGGTGTGCGTGCGCCAATGCTACTATAGCACAAATTTCTTTAATAGGATCAAAAAAACCATTAGTCCTTAGGGAGAACACTCAGTGAAATCTTGTTACTGAATCCCCTTACCCCCTCTTTGGACGGTTGTTTCCCGTGGTTCACTAATGTATAGTTTTTTATGAAATTATGATTGTTTTTATTGTTCTTAAAAGATAACACACAAAGGCCTTAAATTTGGCTTCAGTTGACAAGTATGCTATCTAACTTTGTGTTTGACAAGTACACACCTCAACTTGTATAAAATTGAACACTTAAATACAAATGTTGATGTGACACTGACGTGGCCCTCTAAAATTTATGTACCACGTCAGTGCCATGTCAGCATTGTGTTTATATGTTCAACTTTTTACAAGTTGAGGTGCCTACTTGTGCACACCCAAAGTTGGAGGGCATACTTGTCAGCTGAGACCAAGTTTAAGTGCATGTGTTATGTATTATGCCTTCTTAAAATTATGCGGTATGGTGTTGTAAACCTGTTGTAATTTCGTGGTTATAAAACCATGAAAAAGTTCATAACCACAGATTTGGTGATTTTTGCATGGTTACGTATTTCATTTCTCCATTATACTCCCACCCTCCACCACTCCACCCCCACCCTACCACCCACCCCGACCCCTACCCCACCCCCAATTACCCCAACTCTTTCCACCCTAATAGCCACCCCCTACCCTTCACCACCACCCAACCCCACCCCAAAAAGCCACTCACCCCCACCCCTCCACCACCCCCACCTAGCACCTACTTATTTTTTAACGTTTCAATTTTATCCTTTACATGAGTTTTATTGATATATTTAAACTAATTTCTAATTAAGAGTTAAGAGTATTTTAGTAAACTTACAAGTTATTATACAATATCATATAGTCAAACCAAACAATACAAATATTATTAAACCACAACAAGCGATACAGTCTATCCAAATTTTATATTCATTAATACAATACAATACAATACCACACCATATCATACTGTACATTAATGAACCACGGGAAACAACCATCCAAACATGGTGTTAATAAAAGTTTAAGGATTAGGGCTATTAGGCCCCGTTCCAGTCACAGGCCCAAATTCCCTCTAAATGAAGAATTGCTACAATGACACTTTTTTTTTTTGCGTGGATTGTCCTTTATTTGGGGCGGTCTTTATTTTTTATCCTTCAACTTGGTCTTCTTTAAGTTTTATCCTTCGCCTAATACTCCGAGGTTTTGAGTCTTTAAGGCAAAATTTTGCTTTAAGGCAGAAATTTATAAATTCTTGTAAGGCTCAAATTATGTCTTAAGGACAAAAGTCAAAGACAAGGCACAAAAATTAAAGACCATCCCAGCGAAGGCTAATCCTGCAGTTGCCCACAATTATATTGTGATTAATTTGGGCCCAGACTTATGTTCCTCGGAGAAGTCCATTAAGCTGACTAGGCCTGCCCCCTTCTCTTCTCCGGCGAAAGTGAAGCTATAGGCTTATATTTTTGAATTCGGACACACAGAAAGATTATTTTTCCATAGTTCCTTTTGATTTTTGTTTTCAAGTTGATTATTTTGCATTCTTATTGCTTCCTATAATAAGATGGTGAACTAGTCCACCTCTTGAGTGTTAGACAAAAATATGAAAGACGAGATTTTTATAACCTCTGTCTAATTCTTCAAGCAGCTAATTCCACTTTTCTCACTATTCCAAATCCAACATATCTGAATTTCAATTTTTTTTTTTTATGAGAAAATTATGTTTCTTCCATCAATCTATCGCCTTTTCTTGGAAACTAATCCAACCAATAAGCCAATTTCATTACTCAAGATTGTACATTTATCTACCACTTCATCATCATCAGCTGAAGAATTCTTGAATCATTTATTCAAAAATAAAAATGGGTATGGTATGGAGAAAACACTGAATGTAGTAAGGGCTAAACTAGATGCTCGATGTGTTGATCAAGTATTAGAGAAATGTGCGGTTGATGATCCCCAAATAGGTTTCAGATTCTTCATTTGGGCTGGTCTTAATTCTAGCTATAGACATAGTAGTTACATGTTTAGTAGAGCTTATAAATTGCTTGAAGTTGATCGTAAACCACAAATTATTCAAGATGTTATTGAGGCTTATAGGGTGCAAAATTATGTCCCAAGTGCTAAGATGTTTAAGGTTATATTGAATTTGTGTAGAGAAGGAAAAGATGCAAACTTGGGCCTGTGGGTGTTGAGGAAAATGAAAGAGGTTAATTGTCGTCCAGACACGACAGTGTATAATGTAGTTATTCGATTGTTATGTGAGAAGGGAGATGTGGATGAGGCAATGGGGTTGATGAGAGAGATGGAGTTGATTGATCTTCATCCTGATATGATCACTTATGTCGTGATAATTAAGGGGTTGTGTGAGGTGGGTAGGTTGGAAGAAGCTTGTGGATTAACCAAAGCTATGAGGGGACATGGATGTGTGCCAAATACGGTTACCTATTCAGCTCTTCTTGACGGGATTTGTAGGTTCGGGAATTTGGAAAGGGCACTTGAGTTATTGAGAGAAATGGAAAAAGATGGTGGGCAGTGTAAGCCTAACGTCGTTACTTATACTACTGTGGTTCAAAATTTTGTTGAGAAAGGCCAGTCAATAGATGCATTAAGTATTTTGGACCAAATGAGGGATTTTGGGTGTAAACCAAATAGGGTACTTGTCTGTACTTTGATTCAAGGTCTTTGCAAAGATGGACATGTGGAGGAAGCTCATAAAGTTATCAACAGAGTAGCTGAAAGTGGTATTCCACTTGATTCTTGCTACAGTTTTCTAGTTTTATCGCTGTTTCGGATTGGAAAACTCAAGGAGGCAGAATTGTTTTTTAGGCGAATGTTGACTGGTGGCCTTAAGCCTGACGGCTTGACCTCAAGCACAATAATACGATGGCTTTGTCAGGAAAGTCGGATACTTGATGGATATCACTTGATTGATGCGGTTGAGCAGTCTGCCAGTGTATCTTCTATGGATTCTGATATTTATTCTATTCTTATGGCTGGACTATGCAAGGCAAATCATCTTGTACAAGCTGCTAAGCTTGCTAGTCTGATGGTAGAGAAAGGAATTCGGCTTAAAGGTCCTTATGTTAAGGATGTAATCGAATGTCTTAGACATTGTGGGAAAGAGGATTTAGCTTCAAGCATTGGTAATATTAAGAGCTGATGTACGACCAAGATTGCATTACTACATTGATCCTACTTGTGCCCTGTGTTGTCAACAAACAGTAATCTCGCCATTGAGATTAACCCTCAGTTGTATTCTATATTCCACCTAATTGAATTCTCTCCAGTTTTGTTCAATAAATAAAACACATTTGGACTTCTAGTCAGGTTGGAATGATAACTCTTTTCAGATTTCAATTTACGTCTCATTTTGGATTTTGTACTTTGATTTGTGTATTGTGGGCATATATTCTCATCCAGATGAGATGGAAAGAACAGGTTAAGTGCTCATTTGAATATTCAGTTGAGGTATCACTTATTGTCTGATAGGCAAATGTGGTGCTCAACCAACTATTGAATTTCAAACGAAGTGCTTTACTGTATCACATTCTAATATGCTGTTACATAAATGGTCCTGTGCTAATTTAGTGATCTCTATCCTTGCACAAAGTACACAAATTTCAAATATATAGTATAGTTCATAAGATGTGCAAAGCAAGTGGGCCTTTTTCTTTCTATCTTCTAAGAATGTGTCCCCATCACTATATCTGACAATTATCCCTGGAATTTTTGTGGTTTTCCATCTTAGGAAAAGTATATTCCAAGTTCAACGAGTATACTCCTTTTCATCTCTGAGGAAAAGTACCTTGAGATGCAGCAAAGTGTCAAACAGCTATATGATAATTTGCATCTAAGCCTGTAAAATAGGTTCTGTTTCATACGGTTTTCACTCTCTTTGGAACAACAGAGTTTTGCCAATTGAACTATCTGAATGAGTTAGTAAGTATCTTTTTTTGTTTTGTTTTTTGAAACACATGTAATAAAGAGAAAAGGAGGTAACTTTGATCCTTTCAAGCTGGTTCTTTCCGTCGCGGAATACTTCTCTGCTACCCATTCTAGTAATGATACTTCTAACCTAAAGGAGAAAAGTAACAAGTCTTTCCATTCAATACATCCAAAAGAATATAGCTCGACCTTGAACTTGGGGACATGTAATTCATACACCAGTATTAGAAGAAAAATATTTAAAGCAGGGATGTGAGAGACTAAGAGCAGAGAATCAGTACATCAGTATGAATGTTGTGTGTGTGTTTTGGATGAAATCTCCACAAATAGTTGAAATATTCTTTTTAACTGTATAAGTGTCGAAACTAACTGCTTATTTGAACCTCTATGCATGAAGTTGAGTTGACATTTGAAGCTCATCGAACAATTCACAGCAGTAAGAAATTTGGCCATTAATGTTTCTCAAGGGTAGAGTAAATTCCAGTTGCTGAGCTCACGTTTACCTTTATTTTCCCTTTTCTGCTACATAATCTTTACTCATATACTTGTTTCAGGTGTCTTTAGTATATGCCCTTCACTCCCGTTCTTCGCGTGTCTCTCTTTCTCTTTTGCTTTTCCTTTTCTTCTATATTTTATTTGGAGAAATTGTGTTGGAGGATGATGCAGTCTGGTTCCAGTTGTTTTATGCTTAACACCCATTTTCATGCAGCATTTTCCATGAGTTGTTTTGGTGCTTCTTATAGACATGGACAATGAGTAGGTGTTTAAAATTATATGATATTGTATCCAGAGACTTCATTTACTGTCCGAATCCCTTGCCCTCATTTACTCATCACTTAGCTTCTTATTCATTCAAAAAATGCTATGATTGGATCCCAGCAGGAGAATCACTGAGGAATGCCCTTGAGCCTGAATACTTAAATGATATTGGGTATCTTCCGTGATTCTCTGCATCTTCATCTGGAATTCTGTTGTAAATTTGGTATGTTATCTACAAGGTTTTGTTCCACCACCCAGTTTTATTTTTTCTTCCAATGTGATTCAATTTATATTAGAGTGGTCTCAGCACAGCCTTCATCTATTTTTCTTGTTCCAGCATCTGTCACCACAATTCATGTCCATGTGTTGAAGCATACTTTTCAGTTTAACCTTTTGGTTCTATTTCGCGTTGGGTTTAGTAGCCTTGCACAGATAGAGATTTGTTTTTCCATGATCCGAGATATAATGTGAGACGAGTGTCTCGTGTTCAATTCTTCAATGCAGCATTTTCCATTTCAAGAAAAAAAAAAGATGTAATGTGATGACGATTGAGTTTTCTGCCTTACTTGCGGTGGCATCTTGGTTATCATGTAAGTTTTGCAGTCTTTGTCAACCACCCCTCTGAGCAAAATAAATGACATGTGAAATACATTAACAATCAAGAAAGAATTTAAGTTACATACGCTGACAGAGGCGGACTCAGGATTTAAAGACCGCGGGGGCACCATTATCCTAGCAATTTATGTTAATACGAGTGCACAGTTATATATATAGCTACTTTTTCAAGGTTTATCACATATATATACAAAGTTTTTATACTGAGTGCACGTGCCCTCCCTCCTCACCATGTGGGTCTGCCTCTGTAACACTGATCTGTAAAAGAAGTTTTACACTATTAGTGCAATATGACCGGCTATAAGAGGTTATTACTCTATTTTTCAGGTTACCATATTAGGCTTTCTATGTACAATTATCTATTGTGTAGGCCAGTTTAACCTTGACTGTATCATAGTATATGTGATGTTGGTGCATAGAACTTAATGGTAAGTTGAATGCACTGACTAATTTGGATTTTGAAGTCCCTATCTTGAAATGTCTGCCTTTCTGGTCAGTAATTTTAGGCTGAACTACGAGTTCTATCCAACTGGTTGCGCATTAAGCAAGGATGGAGTACAGTTTCAAAAAAATAAGCAAGGATGGGAGTACAATGGCAATAGGGTCCCACATGGTTTGCAAACTGGCTTTATGGGAGCAATTCATATAAAGCAGCAGCTCTATTCTGCACTTTGATCGAAGTCCACAATCAGAATCCCAAAATCGACGACTCTCCTGTTGTGCATCTTCAGTTAAGCAGTCCAGCTCAAATTCATGATGTTAGATTATGTTCAAGTCCATGATCATAAATTTCGTTTTTCGCTTTCTGTATTCTTTTCTGTTTTGAGGATCACCTGTTTTGAAAAAAATATCTGTTCCAAATCTTATTGAAAGAAACATAGTTCTAAATACAATAAGAGGAGTGACCACTTTGTTTTCTTTTTGCAATAAGGGTTATTTTCTGTCTAATTTTGTGCATGGTTTTGCTTTGCTATCGCTGTAACTCAAACAAGTAGAAGCTATTAGTCTATTTTCTTGCTTCAAATGCCCATTCCTGATATATGTCTGAACTTACGAATCACAAACATTGCTGAAATGAAAATTTCACCTGCATTCGTGCCTCAATTGTAGAGGTATAATGTATTGAATTACGTAGAGGGAATAGGATAGCATGTTGGAATTTTGTTTCAATTAGTAGCATATAGGTATGTTTAAAAAGATTTTGGTTGCAATGGTAACCTAGTATATGTAAAGAAGGGAACTTGAGATATGGATAAATAGATTTTGTTATTTTCAGCTCAGTTGTCATTTGATCCCTCGTAATGTCGCTTGACAGGCTTCCAGACTCTGTTTGGGGGCAGGGGTCATTATTAGTTCACAAACTGATTTCAGTTCCACGAGTGTCAACGGAGGTGCTGGTTGCTTCCTGTATTGGGGGAGGAGACCTCCAACTGATTTGTCTTTGTCTAGAGCTGCACATGACACAGGGTGAACAATTTATGTGCTTTCTGTACATACTCCTTTATTTTGTATGAGTCATGATAAGACTTGAGGATAACTTTTGAGTCAGTTACTTACTGGAAATTATTTGCTTTTAGATACTGCATAAGAAGGGCGGTTATTAGTTTTTGTCGAAAAGATAACATGTAGTTTCATGTTGCCTTGTGATGTTTCTTGTCCTCCAAAGAATGTATGCCCATACTAGTTTCTGCTCTTGTTATAAATTTTTTTGACAATCATATGATGCAGTTATTTAGAGTTAACAGAAATCATACAACAACAACATACCAGTGGAATCCCACAATGTGGGGTCTGGAGTTAACAGAAATCATGAAGTTACAAATATTTGTTTATGGATTGTTAAGGTGCAATATTTGGGACCTTTATACTAGCTAGATGTATTCTCTAAAGTGCGCCAAATCTTGCCATATATTTTTCATAGTCGTAATGCATCTGGGCTTCTGGACAATATATGTGGGGTGCACTATACTTTCAGATGGTCTAACGTATTATACAGAAGTGCAGATAATGCCACGTTGTGTATGTGGTTAGATTATGGTTTTAAGCACTTCCTCATCCTTGTTGTCTACGAGGAGAGGATTTCCTTAAGATCTAGCAGGATTTGTTGACTCCACCTCATTTTGGTTATTGAAATAGAAATCAAGTGCATCATGTTTCTGTACTTGGAAAGGATTGAGTTTTTTTTTTTTGCCAAACTTAGTGTATATTAATTTATCTTGTGAAATATTGTCAGTCCGCTTGAATAAAAGGATGTGTATCTGTTCAAGTATACCAATTTTGTTTATAGAACATACTCGATTCTCTTAGAACAGGCAAGACCAGGAGAGGAAAATGGAGAACTTTTACTTATATTGTTACTTCTACGAGACTATGACTAGTAATCTCCTGCTCTTTTGGATCATCTCCCTATCCGAAGATTCGTCCAGACCAATCTGCATAAGGGTGAGTAAGCGATTTAACCTTTATTTTGAAGGCAAAAATCTTCCCATTTGTTGTAAAGAAAAGTAGGATGAAGCTAACAAAGAAGGATCAAAACAACAGCTTCTGTAAGATCAAGAATTCTACTGATAAAAATAAAATAAAAAATTCACCTATTCTGTCCTCCCAAACCAGCTTTCGTCCATTGAGCCTCACTTACTAAAATGGTGTATGTGCTTAAATCCTTGCGTACAAGAACAAAATGTCTCTTTACTATCATTGTATTTCACCAGACTATAATTGCATTTCAAGGAACTTCAAAACAACTTAGTTGAGGACAGGGCTACTAAAGCAAGTTCAGTCTTTGTTTGATGCACAAGTATGTCAGCATCTTCTGCATATCTCCATGCCCTCTCTTCCCCCGCTCTGGTGAGGATACATTATTTGTAATTAGGTTGTTCACTATTTGTTACAGAGGGACAAAAATGGGAGTTTTGTACCTATTGGGAACCTGGAAAGTTAGAGGCACTTTATACATTTCATTTATAATTTAATCTTTTGTTACATCTTTTATATTTTTTATGAAATTTCTGTTATATATGCATGTATTTGATTTTGAAATCAAAATATAGACAACAATATGTACATGTTCTTACTTCCCTCTTGAGTTCTCATTCCTTGCTCACTTTCCTCCTCCTTTAGCTTTATGAGCTTTTTCACGCTTTTTTCCTACTAAGCATGGCAAGGGGTAAGTTCTCTTTAGGTGAACTCTATGGGCTGCTGTGTTGGAGTTTATATTCTTTTACCTGTTTCCCCTATAAAATGACAAAGCAAAGTATGATCTCAGAGAGTTAAGTTACTTGCACTGTGTAATTTTGCTTTTTCAAATTCGCCACATTGCTTGGCTGTGCTGATCCTTGTATGGGAGTCGAGCTGTTTTTGTATCTCCAAACTCATTCATCCCCTTTGTTACTAGATTATTGGTAGAAAACATATGTCATGTCTCTGTTTCCTATCCCATTTAATGTTCTGAAAAGAATAGATTCATTGAGGAGAAATTTCATTTGGCAAGGCAACAAAGAAAGGAAAGCAATCCATTTGGTTAAATGGGACTGCCTCATCACCAGTAAGAAGGATGGAGGACTTGGCATTAGGGATCTCAAAATTCATAATCAAAGCTTACTTATGAAGTGGTTGTGGAGATGTAACATGGAGGCCAATGCATTATGGAGGAGGTTTGTGCATGATAAATATGGCCAAGAAGAAGAGTGGTGCTCTGATACAGTTAATAGCCCCTTTGGAGTTGGTGTTTGGAAAGCTATTAGATCATTGTGGCCATCTCTGGCTGAAAATATCAGTATAAAAATGGGCAATGGAAGGAAAATTCTCTTGTGGCATGACAACTGGCTTGGGCATGGATCCTTAAAAGATTTGTTTCTTGAGTTCTATAATATTGTTACTCTACCAGATGCAAAATTTGAATAAGCTAAAGGAGTACATGGATGGAATATTACTTTTAGAAGATTACTACATGACTAGGAATTGGAAAGAGCTGTGGAATTATTCAAGACCTTGGAACAATTTCAAGGTTTTAAAGAATCTGAGGATTCTTTGTACTGGAACCATGGCAATAATGGTGTTTTTACTGTCAAATCAGCATACAATTATCAGCTTAGGCAATATACACAATCCGATCAGTGGCCATGGAAATCCATTTGGAAGACTAAGGCCCCGTATAAGGTTTCATGTTTCTCTTGGCTGGTAGCAAGAGAAGCATGTCTCACCCAGGAAAACTTAAGGAGAAGGGGTTTTCATCTATGCACTAGATGTGTTCTGTGTGATGCAGCCAGAGAAAGTAACTCCCATTTATTTATACATTGTCCTTTCACTATACAATTGTGGCAATTTTTCTTGAACATGGTAGGACTAAGTTGGACTATGCCGGCAAACAACTGTGAGCTATTGAAGTGCTGGAACTATAATGAGGGAGCAGTAAGACAAAAGAGTTGGTGGAAACTTGTCCCAGCAGTTATTTGGTGGATAGTTTGGAAGGAGAGGAACAATCGAGTTTTTGAAGACAAATGCAATTCTGTGCAGAAAATCAAGATGAATTGTGTCATTTTGTTTCACTTTTGGTGTAAAGAAAACTATGTAGAGGAGGCTGAATCACTAGTTGATATGATAGGTTCCTTATCAGTGGCAGACCTAGTAAGAGCCCAGGGGATTCCCTTCAGCGAAAAATTACACTGTATATACAAGGTGAAAATTATTTTTTATGTATATATAGTAGACGTTGAACCCCTTAGCTTTTTCATTTATGGCTTCTTTATATTTTTGAACCTCCTTGGCATAAATCCTGGCTCCGCCACTGTTCCTTGTAAAGCAGTAGTCCTAAGCATGGTGGGGTTTTTGTAAGTATGGCTGCACTGTTATGGTGCAGGTTTAATATATATACATATAAATATACATGTTACCAGTCTAAAAAAAAAAACATTTTCACATTTTCTAATATTAGGTTCCCATGCGGGGGGTTGAATCAGAGGCAAACTATATTCAGTTTATTATATGTAGTTTCACCTTGCATTTTTTGTGGAAAGACTATTTTCAGTTTGAGCTTGTGATTTCTTGTGTACACGATGGTAACTCAGGTGTATTGACAAATTTGGCCCCTTGCTTTCGGGTACTCGGGTGCCTCTTTCCTATTTGTCAGACCAAATTTATGTATGTATATTATTGATTTTTATTGTTTTGGAACTTGGGTTTCATCGTGTTTTGAGAATGTAGAATGTGAAGACTGTCGAAGACAACTCGGTTGCTACTGTAAAATGCACCTCGTAATTACCAAAGTAGGTTGATGTAGATTTATAGACAAAAATAGTTGTTTGGAGGGAGAATCTACGAACCAAACTTATATCTGCAACAGTGCAACTGCATAAAGGGTAGCTCGGTGCAGTTAGCAGAGGGTATATTGTACGCAGTCTTACCTAACAGTGCAACTGCATAAGTACACATTATACTTTGATCCTCTCCATGTCACGTTCAAACAGACTGAGAAGTAGGACAGTGAGTGTTGTCTATGACAATACTGGAACATACCATGCTTCATGTTCAACTCCTAGTCAAGCTTATTTCCATGTCAAATGGCAATCTATTTTTTTTTCTTTCTCAAATGTTGCAAACAAGATATTAAAAGATTTTGCAACAAAACAAATTACCAACATTTTGTTGTTTCCAAGTAAGTAGATTTACCCCTCTTTAAAGCTAAATAATATCTTTATGATCACTTCCTAAAACGTGAATTTTCTTCAACCTTTAACCAAGTTTGCTACACAGAAAAGCAATACAATTTATATAAGATGATAATGACTTATTTTTTCCAAATCCCTCAGTAGTATGAAAAAATCAAGAGGAACTATATTGAATATCGATGCATAATCTTTCAACTCTTTTTCTTTTTAAGAAAAGATAATAATAGGGTTCATTGTACGAGAGTCTATACTCTGTGATACTAACTGGGGGCGGTGTCGATAGGAAAATCAAGAAGGCGGATGATCAAGGTTAATGATTTTTCATTGTACATAGGGGGGGCGACCATCCAACTGACAACATTATAAAATGTCTTTTAACTTTTTGTATGATTGGGACAAGATGATACGTCAAAAAATGGAGCGTCGAGTCGTATTATTATCTTTAATGGGTCTAGCTCAGACAATTTTTTACCACTACAATACTTATTTGGACAATATTAACGGGTAATAAAAAATTTCCATGACTTTAGTAACCTTACGAACTCGAAACTTGATTCCTCAATTTGTTGTAATAAAATTTAAAATTTGCTCAAAAAATCTTGATACAAAGTTTTACTACCTAAATAATAATACCGAAATTTATGAAAATAATTTATAATTTTTTTCTCTTTTTAAAAAGAGGAGTATATGAGGAACCTAAGTGACACTTGGAATAATTATGTGGCAACAAGCAGGTCATCCAATCAAATAAAATACTAGGCTAAACGTGATTGGTGAATCTAAACCATTGGGTTTTGCACGTCACCATCTCCAATAAATCTCACTTTAAAGTAATTTTATATTTAAAAAGTTTGAAATATCGTGTCACACGGGGAACAATCTGAATTCTCAAGTAGAGTATCATCTAGGGTTCTTAAATTCCAAGTTATCTCAATTCCGATCCAATTACTTTTTACAAATCAAATCTCTCAACCATCTAGACAAGATCTTGACCGTCTGATTGATACCTTTTTCTTTGAATATGGTTGAAATTTGCAAACCCTACATCAATTTCAATCAAAGTTCAAATTTTTATTGCAATTTTAGCGTTTCTGATCCTTTTGGCAGATAGTTTTACCTAAATTCAAGAAAAGGGTTGATTTGTTTGTGTGTTGATTTTGAAGATAGTCAGGAGTGTGATATTGGGGTTTATGTTTTCTGTTTGAATTATAGGTCAAAGTTTGTGTTTTTTTTTTGTCAGTAAGTTGTGTAAAATCTTTTTATTTTTTATTTTCTTGTAGTAAGTGGGGTTTGAATCTTGGTTTTTCCTCTTTTTTGTGATCAGTGGGTTGTGTAAAAACTTCTTGTTTTATTTCCTTTAGTGAGTGGGTTGTGAATCTTGTTTTTCCCTCTTTTGTTGTGATCAGCGGGTTGTATAGATTTTTTTATTTTTTTTTAATTTTCTTTAGTAAGTGGGGTGTGAATCTTGATTTTTCTCTCTTTTTTGTGATCAGTCGGTTGGATAGATTTTTTTATTTTTTTTAATCTTCCAAGTATTATCATGTATATAGAGGAAGAGAAGGGAGGAGAGTTGGAGACTAGGGAGGAGGAGGAGGTGGTGGGTGGAGTGGTAGAGAAGGCAGAGCAAGTGACTACTGATGGTAAGGTGTTGTGTACTAGTGGAAAGAATTCTATTGTTGTGGATGTAAGGAGGGTCATGGTTGGAGTTGGTGCTCGGGCCTTGTTTTATCCGACACTTCTGTATAATGTTGTTAGGAACAAGATTCAGGTGGAGTTTCGCTGGTGGGACTGGATTGATGAGGTAGAACACTTTTTGGCGGCCTGGCTTAATGTACACACTTGTATTGAATGTCTTATTGTTATTGCGCCACCCCCCACCCCCCAAACCTAAATGTATACACTTGTAGTGAATTTTGTGGTCTTTTTAGCTTGATCCATGTTGATGTGCAAATGATGTCAGTATGCTTCAACAGTTTAGATAAGTTGGGATTTTTTGTTTACAATGTCCAATCCATATTGCATATTCGGATGCTAACTCATGTAATGTGTTGATAAATTTTTGAACTATTTATATTAGAAATTCATGCTAATTAATTGTCATCTGACGCTTTGTCTGGAAATTTCAGTTATATTAAGGTTGATTGCTGATTCTGAACTGTTATAACATCTTGCCGAACTTCGAAGTCATGAATAATGAATAATAGTACTATATGCATGATTATTCAGAAAATAAGGGGTGGAACTGAATTTGTAGAAATATCAATCGCTCAATTTCTATCTGAAAGAGCATGTCGTTAGACATTCTTGTCAGTAATAAAAAAAAGTCATGTTATAGATCTTTATAGTACTCTGTATCAAATGCATTAGAAAGATGGTTAAACTTGTCTGTCTTAGGAATGATAAGCCGATGACACCTGGGATGTAATATGTTTTCTTATAATCTGCTTAAAGAAGTTTGCCTCTAATCACTGATCAGTGACAGGTGGCAAAAGAAGCATAGTTAATTATCCAGGAAGATGGACCAATAGTAAACATGTTCAGCTCTTCTTTTCTTTTCCCTGCTATAATTTTAGTTACTGTCACTATCGTCTTCCCAGATTACTCTCACATTTATTTCTTGGTTTCCTGAAAATTTATTTACTTTCTTTGGCCTGGAAGTTTCTCTAATATTCTAATTAGTTTGCAATGTCATGCACCAAAAAGGTGACTTGAGATTCTCCTTCATACTAGTACAAGTTGAAATTGATCAGAATGCTAGTTCTATCCCCACTCTATAGCGACATCCTCTTGAATACAAGAACTTCAATGTTCAGAATTCCATCCTGGTCGAATGAAGAGGCCTGGTTTTGGAGGGAGTACGTATAGTGATATTGATGTTGCTCATATCTGTTACATGTTTTATTTGTTCAAGGTTGTAGCATGTCTAGTATATGTGCAATGAGGTAAATGAGGTGCTTGTAGGGATCTTAAGAAATGTTCTCTTACATCTTAAACTTATATGATAGAAGCTGCAATGCTTTTCTCGTAACTCCATATGCATCTATCTTCATATTGGAGACTAAGTTTGTGGTGTATGTGTTCACCATCTTTGAAGACCAGATATAAGTTGATTTGATGTTCATGTTCTTTCAATTCATTCATAGTGAATAATTGGTTGATCGTTTGTAATCCAATATATTTACTGTATAACAAGATTGTATTACTGACTTAATCTCCTCTTTAGTTTGTGTTATTAGGTGCTGTCCCTTTCCAATCTGATGTGAAAAGGCTAAGGGAGCTTGGTGTCTCCGGTGTTGTCACCCTTAATGAGCCATATGAGACTTTAGTTCCAACTTCTTTATATGAGGTTAGGTTTTTAACTTATGATATTTGTTTTAATCTTTTTTTTTTTTTAATGCTCTCTTAAAAGATAAGTTATCTAAAACAAAACCCAAAAAAGGCAGCCAGCCTTCATTCAATTCTCACCTTCATGCCCCTTCGCCTTATTTCTTCTGTACCCTTTTGCTTTGATCTTTCTATTATGCTCCACTTAAAACATAAGTCAGCCTTTCCTTATCTAAATCTATAAAAAAATCAAGTGTTACTTTTCTTTTTTCACATTAGTGTTATCTGTTACTTCTTGCAGGCTCATGGTATTCGTCATTTGGTTCTCCCCACAAGAGATTACTTATTTGCCCCATCACTGAACAATATATGTCAAGCAGTAGAGTTCATCCATGGTGAGTACTTTCTCATCACTTGGTCTCCCTTTTTTATTAATTTGTTGATTTTACACTGTTGTCAACATTCTTGACCTTAATTTCCTGGATGCTTTTACCGTTTTGTCATGACATCACAGTCACTTACCATCTTGAGATTCATCTAATATGTCCAAACTCTGGAACTATGAGCGCAGTCTCCATCATATCAAAAATGACACTCACACGGTCTGAGGGTCGAAGTGTCCAATTCTTGGGTTGATATAGATCTTTCAATAATCAAATTTTATGTTAGAGCCTAGACAATAGTACTTTAAACTACGTGTTTATTAAATAAAAAATATTTTACAAATTCAAATGTCATGTCATGGTTAAGGAAAAGTCAGCAAAACTGTGGTCTAGTCTATATTTGTTTGATTTACAAAATTCTGATTATGTCACTTAAAAATGGGGCTGAAGTAGTACATTTGTTAAGTTGTTTGTCTTCTATTTGGATCTAGTACTTTTGAGGTATCTGTCACTTTGTATATTGACTTTACCTTTCCCCCGCCATAAACTGAAGAAAAATCCAAAGATTGTTTAGAGTACCGCCAAAGGAGGATTTACTAGTAGATTAAGCCTTTAAGTAAACTTTTCTTGTTTGTTTTGAAGAAAACGCTTCCAATGGACAAAGTACATACGTGCACTGCAAGGCTGGTCGAGGACGTAGCACGACCATTGTCTTATGCTACTTGGTTGGTAAATTAAGGCTTGTTTGAATGGATTATTTAAAGATCACTACCCATTTTCTTTCTAAAGTTTATTTTGGTTTGTAGGTTAAGTACAAGCAGATGACACCAAATGATGCATATAACTATGTGAAGTCGATTCGTCCAAGGGTGCTTTTGGCCTCTACCCAGCGACAGGTGTCTCAGAGATTTGCCTCATATTTTGATCCATTTTCTTTTAGATGCATGATTTTTCTCCCTTAATGAGATTGATGGTAGATACTCCAGTTGACCTGGTTTTTATTTTTCTGGCTATTGTTGCTGACTCTGTTTTTCCACTAATAATCAGGCTGTCGAAGAATTCTACCATCTTATGGTGAAAAAGACATACAGTTCAAACCCGTTAACTAGTCTGATCTCACGGAGCTCAAAGTTCTTGGCTAGACGGAATTTGTTAGCCTTCGATGATGGTGCTGTAGTTGTGATAACCGAAGCAGATCTAGATGGATATGATTCGAGCGTTGACTCTAGGGTGGCTGGATCTGAGATTTGGGCTGATTTGAATTTGATTTACAGGGTTCGAGTTGCTGGTGGGGCAGCCTTAGCAAGACTATCATGTATGTGGCTTCGCTGCCACACCGACCAGAAGATTCCGAACCAGAAGCTGAATGCAGAAAGCAAGCAGCTGGAAAGTTTTACTGTAGATATACATGTGTTCTCTTAAGTTAAAAGTTGTACATATTTTCTTCAGTATATAAAGATGCTACAAGGCGCCTACTGTTTCAGCTTTTTCTCTACCAAAAACCTTGACGTTCTCAATGCAAATATGAGATATATCTCAAGTTTCAAATGAGAAGTTTAAGAGTGTATGTATATATAGCTTTATGCAAAGTTTGAACTTTCATGATGTAGCTTACCACCTGTTAGAATATTTTGTGGTTCCTTAACGGGGAATTTGCTACTAGATCATGTATAGATATGCCTAAGGTTTGCATATAAATTCTTGGTCTGTTTATTCACTCAGCTAGAACTACCCTTTTTTACTTCTTTTCTGTTTCATCTCCAGCAACTGCAAGTAACCATTTGCCATTATACTTGGTGCTTCAACCTATTCTCTTCTTATATGATTGAACTTAACTTGCTTGTTATTGAGGTATTGTTGCTGTTGTGGGTGTATTACATTAAGCAGTTAAAAAAGAGGGCAACACTCTAATTGTGGACCTCAATGAGAATGAATACTATACAGAACAATCAAGACCAGGTTCCCTAATGGAATGTTTGATGATCCATTCTGGATCAACCGAATTGGTACGAAAGTTTGTAACATGGAAAACCCACGAAAAGCACCACTTGTTCCTATACCAAAACCTGAAGTGACTGAGTTACTTTTAAGGCTCAGTGGAGGACTTAAAAGCAACAACTTCCTTAGTGCATGCTTTTGGTGGTGGTGCTCTATCAACTAAATATGGATCGACATACTGTTGCATCGTTTTGAATGTCCATTCAATGATATCCTTGTAACTTTACAAATTGCACTTTCCCAGTTTTATCTAAGGTTTCCAGTCCGAACAAATCCTCCAGATAAACATTAGTCTACCAAAAGAGTAAATGGAAAAACATTAAAATTCATAGACCAAAAAAAACAGTAAAATTCAACATCCTTCTTGTCTCGCTATCTCCAAAGAACTTTCCCTTTTCAGGTAATCTCTCTATGTTATGGGTCGCGGAGAACATGCCATTCAACAAGAAGATTTTTGAAGTGAAGAGATTGGTTCCCGGTGGTAGTTAGATCAATGCATTACTGCCAGTGGCGGAGCCCGGATTTTACCGAAGGTAAATATATAAAAAAAAAATCGATAATGTGGAGCGAAAATTTAAGTCAAGCTATATGATATTTAGCAAGTCATAAAAGCATTGATTATAGTACTAACAATTGTATATATTAAAACTAAACGTAAAAGACGAAAAAAAAAATTCTTCTGTTGAAAGCATAATCCAAATATATTATTGAATCCTACTCGAGAAGATCTATATCTTGAAATATTCTTGTATAGACTCATTAAAAACAGTACTAAATAGCTCTTTTTTAAATTAGGCACTACAAAATCACCTAAAATTTCATTATTTATTGTGGATCATTTTAACTATAAGACTTTTTTTTCGGGTACTTAAGATATTTCTCTATCTAAACTTCAAATGTATAAAGAGGTATTTTAATTAGAAAAATAATTACAAGACTTAATAATCCAAACCAAAAAAAAAAATGCAAAATATAACAAAGACACTAATGGAATTCTCACCAAAATATTTACGAATAATGAAAAAGGCGTCTACATTTTGTGCCTAGTTTTTTCCTACTAATTAATACTCTCTTTGTTTCAATTTATGTGACACTCTTTGGTTCTCGAGATTCAAGTTGACTAATTTTTAAAGTAAAATTGAATTAAATCAACTCAATATTCTAAAATTAAAATTTAAATATCTAAAAATTATATGAAAATACTTTACATTATAATTCTTCTCATGTCAATATGATTAAAAAGTACATTTAATTGATGCAAGTTTTCAAAGTTATGAATTTCGAGAAATAAAAAGCATCATATAAATTGAAAAAGAATTTTCTTTTTTTTCTTATTTAGATAGCACTAGAATATTTCTCTTATTGTATTCTTGCAATAACAGCACAAGAAGACGTTGACAAGATGTTTTATAGCACAGAATATGCCCTTAACAAGAATACTTTTATATTAGTGGAAAAGCTCCACTATTTATTCAATTTTGCTTAGGAAAAAATCAAGGACAAAAAATTGGAAGCCGCCAAGGTTCGAGAACCCGCGCGTCCGTGGAGTTCTGACCACCCTTGACCGCTGAGTTGTCACTGTTGGATGTGCAAAGGTTGTTCATGATATATTACTTAGCCAATTGGCACCCTAACTGATACCTATATAGCTACTCCTTGTCAGTTGCTATATTTTTTCATCTCCTTTCTCATCTCAAATCATAATGAGTCTTCACGTTAGGGAAGATAAGGGAAGACCGCCTTAAAAAAAAAAGGTTGTCCATAGAAAGAATTAACTCCAGGCTGGCATGGCTTATAAACGATATTTGACCTATATACCCGATAGAATTTTCCGGCGAAGGGTGTTCATCTGAACACCCTTCGAAGGCTGTAGCTCCACCCCTGATTACTGCTTCAAGAGAAACTCTTATCGAAATTTATTATGATTCTTTAGTTACGGTATTTTATGAAATTTATGCACACAAGTAAAAGGTCAAAAAATCTTTTTATATATATCTAAATCATTGTTGATCGTTCTTTATTAATTATAGAGAAACCGTAGAAAGTTATATACAATGCCAAATTGCCAATGCGGAATATTTAGACAGTAAGAGTTTAACTTGGAGTCCGGAGCCTAAAGGGCACTAAAATGCACAAAATAAACCAAAAGGGATGCTCCATTCCACAATATACCAAAAAGGGTATAACGTGGAGGGGCCAATGTTATACGTCCAAAAAAAATTTCACCCTGTCAGACCAAAAAGAAAAAAAATAATAATTTATACAACTCACTCTTATTCATCTTACATATTATATATATATATATATATATTGTAATGGACTGATCCACGTTATACAATATGTATATCCCCCCCCCCCCCTATCCCCCCCTCCCAACGTTTTACAAAAATAGTTTGTAAGACATTGGCCAGATTTAAATCATATCCGGCTGTTTTTTTAATACAAAAATTTCAGTGATTTTTTAATTTTTAACTCAAACATACGCCACAAGTCATATAATAATTAACTCAAACAAATATTTTAACTCATACAGTAATTAAATATGTGTTATATATGCGAACATAAAAAAATACTAAAATATAAGTTAAATAAACTTCACACATTAATTGAGTAGTAAATGTTAAATTACATACGTTATTAAACGGCACAAGACATATTATATATTCTTGAAAGATTACATAAGGAAACAACGATCATACAACTTAGGAAAAAATATAAGAACCAACAAGCAACAACAACTACTGATTTCTGTCGGGGCAACGATTCTGGTTATGACCTGTTTACTTGCATGTGCTGCATTTCCTAGCCATGCGAGCAGGAGCTATATCCATTTCATTCCTCCTTCTAGTTGTACTCCGCGCTCCTGAAGTCCGCTCGTATTCAGTGTTTGCAATTAAACTGAAGGGAGAAGGTGGTCAATATGCCTCATCACCCAACGGTGAAAATTTTCCACTATACGTTTTCTTGTAATACCTACAACTGTAGTACTTGTTAACATAGGTCTTTGGTTGAATTCCGCAGATATCACAAAATTTAATGGCATGTGAACATGGCATATGGTAGTTTCTCCACTTCCCACACGAACAATTTTTCCCTTCGGCAGAGACTTTATGGATATTTCCGCCTTTACCTTCGTGTGCAAATGTCAGAATCTCAAAGACCCCTTCAGCTGTATCGTATTGCTTCATGTCAGTGTGCTTTAGGGACCTCTCCCAGTATTCATCAAACTTTTTTTCAACAGCAAGCGGCCAAAACTTTTTATCCGCAATCAACAAATCAGCAAGGGTGCTTCTCTCAACAAACCGATCAACAAGATTTTTAAACGTATAACGGACCATGGCAGTAATGGGAAATCCACGAGCTTTCTTCAATAAACCGTTGTAAGACTCAGAGACATTCGTTGTCATAGCCCCCCACCTATGGCCGTTGCCCTTATTCAATGTCCATTTCTCCTTCGGAAGAGCTTTTAACCACAGATGCGCTGGAGGTGACAAGCGTATGTAATTTAACATTTACTACTCAGTTTATGTATGACGTTTATTTAACGTATATTTTAGTATTTTTTTTTATGTTCACATATATAACACATATTTAATTATTGTATGAGTTAAAATATTTATTTGAGTTAATTATTATATGACTTGTGGCGTATGTTTGAGTTAGAAATTTAAAAATTACTGAATTTTTTTAATTAAAAAAATAACCGGATATGATTTAAATCTGGCCAACGTCTTACAAACTATTTTGTAAAACGTTGGGGGGGGAGGGGGGGTGGGAGGGAATATATATATTGTATAACGTGGACTGATCCACGTTATAAATTTTGTATAACGTGGATCAGTCCATTACAATATATATATATATATATATATATTGTATAACATGGATTGATCCACGTTATACAAAATTATAAATTATAAATTTTGTAAAACGTGGATCAGTTCACGTTATTTTTTTATTTTTTTTTTGATCTGATAGAATTTTTTTTGGGAAGTATAACGTTGACCCCTCCACGTTATACCCCCTTTTGGTATATTATGGAATGGAACACCCCTTTTGGTTTATTTTGTGTATTTTAATGCCCTTTAGGCTCCGAATTCCTTTAACTTGTGCCCGCCCATCATTGAAAATTGTAAATGATATTTTCACCATACATTTCAATACCCAAAGGCCAAAGGGAACAATCAACTTGCTATCAATTAATCTCAAACTTGCTAATACATTGATAAGCACTACTAATCATCATATCTAACAAAAAACGTGATAGAGATTTAAGATATTATATCCCAAAACCTAAACTAATCAGATTACTTGAAGACGCTTTAGTAGTAGTGTCTTTTTTTCCGTTGTCCTTTTGTGAGTGTTTTAATCAGTGGAACAGAGCAGCAGCTTTATTCTTTGGTGCACCATCAATCAAATATGGGGCAACATATTGTTGCATTTCTTGAATATCCATTCCAAGATGATATCCTGGTAACTTTATGAACTTCACTTTTCCAGCTTTATCCAATGTTTGCAATCCAAACGAATCCTCTAGATAAAGATTAGTCTGCCAAAAAAAGTAAAAGAGTAAAATATAATATTACTCCTACATGTAACATGGTTATCGATTTTAAATTAAAGTACAAATAGGAAAATAGTATTACCTGTTGTGGTGGCAAAATTTGTGGGTAGGTTCCATCTTGATAAAAGCCAAACCAAGAACTTTCTCTTGGAGTTATAACTTCATCATTTTCAAACTGTAAAGATATTAAAATAAAATGGGATTATTTAATAAGTAAATTAATTGATTTAATAAATAAACAAGAAGAGTAAAATGTACCATGATAAGAACAAGGTTCTGCAAGCTGGTGAAACGTTGCTTATAGATGGGATTAGTTGCATTAGGAATTTCATTGTTAAGCTTTGGCAGATACCTACAACCTCTTAAATATCCAGCAATATCCTGAGAGAATAAATAAAAGACCAATTTAAGGAAATGTTTAAAAATTAATTTTAAATAAGATAAATAAAAACAAAAAGATGTAGAAAGAAACAAGAATTACTCACATATGGAAGCTTGGTATAGCCACTAGGAGCATAGTGAGCCTAAAATTTGCATATAAAACTCAAAAGTTAGAAAATAATAAATAAATTGAAAACTTAAAAAAAAAAAAAGATATTAAGAGAGCTTTTGGAAAGAGTATACTTGAACATAGTCTGAGTATATTCCAACTCCAGATACACCACCAGCTCCGGCACACCAAGGACCACCCTATCCATTAAAGTACACAAATTATTTTTGCAATACGTAATTGTTATTGTTATAAATAATTATACACACTAACAGTATTGTAAATAATTTTTATTCCATTATTGTAGTTTAACGTATGATAGCACGTTAGTTGTCATTGTAATGAGATTACCTGATTTACTTATCACAAAGAGTCACATGTAATGAGTACCTTTTAAATAACTGGTTTTGTAAATATATTTTTACACCATCGATGTATAAGACTTAAATTTCTATTCTTATTGTTGTTTTGTTTTTTATCCGGTTCTTAGTATCCGCATTAGGGCTTGATTAAATTTGAATTCGCACGAAAATTTCACATTAGGAGTAAAGTACTCTCTAACAAAGACATTCCAACCTAAAAGCTGGTACCCAAGAGGCCGAGACCTCAATTGGTATTGTTGTTCTTACTACTACTTTGGAAGTTACAAAATTACATACAGCGCAGACAGGAGCAGAAGCAACACCAGCATTAGGTCCACCAATTGAGATAAAATTCTTGACCTGTGGTACAATTAAGTTCCAAAAAAAGAAAAAATCACAAAAAGGATGAAACATGAATATATGAATATAAAAAGAAAAAGCTATTGTTAAAATATAATAGTGATAAAATTCTCACTGGTGGTGCTCCATCACAGAACTCTATAAGCCCTCTGGCTACCATATTTCCCTGAAAATACATGAATTATTGGATTTTCCATAATTAACATTTAGATTGCCACACATTAAATGAAAAAACACAAGGAAAAAGTAAGAGAGACACATTTATTATTATAGATGAATCATGAATATTTACCTGTGAGAGACCAACTAAGTTGTAACCTTGTTGAAGTTCCTTCATTCCCTTCACCTGTAATTTAATTCAGCCCTTTCAATAGATTTTTTTTTCTTTTTTCTTTTTTAAATCCTGAAGAGGCACCAAAAAAAGAAAGGAAAAGAATAATCTAGTGAAGGGTTATTACCTTTTCACACGCAATTTGAACCTACAAAGTACAGCATGGGCAAAAAAACAAAGGCACGGATTACAATTCACAAGAATTTTATGCAATTAATAATCCAATCAAAAATAACGAGCAAACAATATGAATCACTACTTTATATCAACTGTTACCTGATTTTCTAGAGGCATGTTGTAGGAATCATACGGTCCATTTCCAATTTCTCTACCAAAAACATCCATACACTCATAAATGATAGTAGAAATATTAATAATATAACAATATGTACTAGTACTACTTATTATAGAGTAGACATTAAGCGATTATCATATGCCAATAACAACCATAATAACAAAAGTTTAACTTATGGATATTGACAATGTCAAACATTTTTCTTCTTACCAAAAAAATATCAAACTTTTTTCTTGCACAAACATGTTAATTAGCTACAATAACAAGTATTCTTAATTACACTATCAGTGCATATAAGTACAATTCTTATAATAATGACAGCTATAACGAATTTGGGGAGTTGCGAAAATATGATTTTAGATTATTGTTTCATGCAAGAGAAGAGGACAACTTCGAATTGAAAAAGAAAAAAAAGAATATTAAAAGTTGAAGTTGAAAAGGAATATCTGGAAAACAAATTAGTAACATACAAGCATTGACCATTTGATCTTGACAAGAGGCTGAGTTGTGTCGTATAAAATGTACTTCCTGCATCAATGCAAGACTGTCCAAGCCCTGCCATGAAAAAAAAAAAAACTCATAATTCTCCTTTCCTCAACAAATAAAAGGAATAAAATGCATAATATGTTTGAAAAAATAAAAGATTACCATGCAATACTATGAAAGGAGTAGAAGAAGAAAAACATATGGAATAGAAGATTGAAATGATAAAGAGAATGAAAGTTTCTGAACATAAATAAGCCATTTGAGCTTCTTTTTTCCTCTTATTTTTTTTTTTCTCTCAATGTATAATTGTTTCTTCTTTGTCTAAATCTTCTGCAAAGAAGAAATTGAGAAATGTGCAAGCCATCAGCTATAGTAAGTTGGATATATATATTACCAATTCTGGAGCAAATCAGTGTGGGGACAGATTTTGATATTTACTTTATTTGTCTTTGAACAATTTTTCTATTTTTTTGGATGAGTTTGATTTTGCCAATTTTGGATATCCCATCAATCTACTTGATTTGTTACCTTGTAAATGGAATTGTAATCATATCTATTATTAAAGGGACTTTTCGTTATTAGCACGTCTATTTTTTTTTTGACAAATGAAAGAAAAAAAATACAAAATAAAAACATTTAATGCCTTATGCATTTCGTTTCCTACCTAATATACGTCACTCAGTAGGAGGGGTTGGTCTATTTCAAATTTGTTCAGGGAGCAAGATTTAACTTATAAGGAGTGATTAAGTAGACTTGTTTATGAAATTTGTACAAAATTTCAACTTTAACTTCAACTTCATATACAATTTCATATTATGATTTCAAATTCCAAATTCTCAAAAAAAGACATGATTTGGAATTCCAAATCATGATTTCAATTTTTTTTAAATGTAAAAGTTGACCCATAAGTTATATTTATTCGTAAGTTTGTAAATATATTTAACAACCATGTTTCTCAACCATTTATATCAAATATAAATAAAGAACTGCAAGTTAGTAGTATATTTATAACAAATTTACTCTTACAACCATTTATCAACTCATTTAAAGAGTAGTTATAAGACAACTCATGTTCAGTTTTTCTTTTTGTTGAACTAACGTTCGATTAATAGATGTTGTATTTTTTAGAACGGTCTTCTAGTAGCGTATTAGCTTTGTTATGAATTATGATTTGCTCATTTGGTAAGATTGTATAAGAATTGGGGAAGTTTCGATGGTTTTCACAACTTGTGCGGTTTTTATGTTTATGAGAAAAAAATACAACTTAAGAAATCCAAATTGCATGTCCAAACAAAACTTCAACTTCAAATCATCCTGATTTCATATCATGATTTCAGAGCATGTCCAGATGAGGCCTAAAACTTTTTTATTTCAAATTCCGAACAAAATTGAAAATGTTTCCTTTTTCGTGATATTATTAATAACCAGGGGCGGCTTAATGTAATCAGTGGCCTAAAGCAAAAACTTAATAAAATAACATAAATATATTATATAAAGTTCATGTATTTTTTTCAAAATTCACCCGTTTTAACCCTTTTGGATGCAAGTTATCCTTTTAAGGATTATTCATTCAACTATTTCTTTTCATGTACAAATAAAAACAATTGATTAAAAAAAATTGAGTTTAAAGCAATATATAAAACCGTCATAAAAAAGAAATAAACGAAAAAGAGAATAGATGTACGGAAAGAAGGAACAATCAGATCCAGCAGGATAACTTTATGTACTAATCAATGAGAGAAAGGAAATTTTACTTAATTTGCTCACTCATTTGAAGAACCCAAACTAAAATCTAAAAAAATGAAACCTTTTATTTATGATAATCAGTATATAGAATTAAAAATTATTTTCAAGTCTTTTTAATGCAAAAAATATAATTTTCTTCGATATTAGCAAGTTTTTATTTCAATATCTGAAGTCACAATTAATTATAATCTTTAGCAAAATTCTTTTTGTTTTTGGCCCCCTGGTGTCCGGTACCCGCATTAGAGCCCGACTATATTCGGATTCGAGTCGTGTAGGGCCCCATTCGGGGGGGGGGGGGGGGGGGGGGGGAAGCACTCCCTACCAAGAATTTTTCCATACCTAGGACTTGAACTCGAGACCTCTGGTAGGGAGGAGGAGCCCCATCTGTTGCACCGCATCCTTTGATGGTAGCAAAATTCTTCTTATAACCACTCGAAAATTACTACATGTATAACAAAGTTACAATTAATATTAAGAAAATTTCACTGTTTCCTTATATAGTCATGATATTACAAATGTAGTAAATTTTCTTTTCAATTTTTAAAGTGTTTTAGTTAAATGAAAGTAGAACTTTGATATTTTAGAACTTTGAATTAAACTACTTAAATCTTAATATCTACCAAAAAGTTTTTTGACAACAAGAATAAAGGTATTGTATTACAACAAATGGCTAACATTTTATTAACTTGAAAGATCCTCACCAATTATATACCAAGACACGCGATACTGATTTATTTTACATACAAAACTATAAACTATAAATACGTACTCATGAGTTAATAACAATAAATTTTTTGGACCTTTGACTCATGGGGGCCTAAAGCAAACGCTTTAGTGGCCTTACCCTTGAGCCACCTGTGTTAATAACTAAAACCACGTTTTGAATAATCATTTTGTTCTTTTCGCAATGTTTTTATTTTAGTTTATATTTAAAATGACTATTTTATTTTTTGGCTCCTCTACTGTTCACATGCCCACTTCCTCCAAAGCAAATTAAAATATTAGTCAAAGTGAACTGATATCCAATATGTGTAATATTAGCAGTCCAATCCTCATAACTAATTAAGCGTTTGTTAAATTGAAGGGCTCAATATTGTATATGATTTTCCAAAAAAGTTCCTAAATCATGAGTTTAATCCCTTCATAAACGTAATCATCTTAAATTCTAATGATGAATTTTTCAAGGGATTTGCCAAATTGAGTTAAATACATATCAATTATTGATATTGGATCTCTTATTCGACATAGAAAGATATCATGAATTCATATTGATTATAATTCTTAATGAGCAAATGATACTTCTTTGAATAAACGTAACGTGGTAAAAGATTAATATATGTTTGAAAAAATAAAAGATTACCATGCAATACTATGAAAGGAATGGAAAAAGGAAAAAATTGTTTAAATCTTTTGCAAAGAAGAAATTGAGAAATGTGAAAGCCATTAGCTTTAGTAAGTTGGATATATATACTACCAATTCTGGAGCAATCAGTGTGGGGATAGATTTTGAAATTTACTTTATTTGTCTTTGAACAATTTTTCTATTTTTTTTTTTTTTTTTTTGGATGAGTTTGATTTTGCTAATTTTGGATATCCCATCAATCTACTTGATTTGTTACCTTGTAAATTGAAATTGTAATCATGTCTAATTATTAAAGGGACTTTTCGTTATTAGCATGTCTATTTTTTTGACAAATGAAGAAAAAATACAAAATAAAAACGGTTAATGCCTTATATAGGTGCATTTCGTTTCCTACCTAATTTACGTCACTCAATAGGAGGAGTTGGTCTATTTCATATTTCTTCAGGTAGCAGCAAGATTTAACTTATAAGGAGCGATTACGAAGACGTTTGGCCATGCGATACAAAATTATGATTTCAAATCAGCGGTTGCTTATGAAATTAGCACAAAATTTCAGCTTCAACTTCATATCATGATTTCAATTTATTTTTTTTGAAATGTAAAAATTTACCCGTGAGTTTATATTTTGTAAAAAAAAAATTCATAAGTTTGTAGATATATTTAACAACCATGTTTACCAACCATTTATATCAAATATAGAAAAAGATCTGCAAGTTGGTAGTATATTTATAATAAATTTACATTTATCAACCATTTAGCAACTCATTTAAAGAGTAGTTATACCACAACTTATGTTCAATTTTTCTTTTTATTGAACTAAAGTTTGATTAATAGTTGTATTTTTTAGAAAGGTCTTCTAGTAGCGTATTATTACACCTCGTACTTTTGTACGCTGAATTTCCCCGTAGGTTAATCGACGTAGACTCGGAGAGTGTGAGTATATTTTTTATTATGAGCAGGGATTCATGTTGACCTTAAGTATACGAGAGTTTAAAATCATGTTTAGTAAGTATCGGAAGGTTTAGAGGCTAAACAAATCGAAGAGAATATGTTTTGTCGAAGTTCGGTGTGCTGATACTGGGTTTTGCGACGGAGAACCCAGTATGCCTATCAGATGAGGCTGCATTTGAGGCCAAGAAAGTTTTGGATTCCTACCTGGAAATGCACTGGGATCTGCGACCGCAAATGGCCATATGCGACTCAGATCCAGGTCAGCTAAAATTTGTTCTTGTTGTATATATTTTGTGGCCCTCTATTGTTATGTCATTTTCATCCTAACACAGCTCCTATAAGCTCTCAAACCCTCTCTCCAAGTTCTTATATCAAACTAAGTCAAATCCAAAGATAAATAAGGTGATTCAAGTGTTAGCAAGCTAGTAGTGATTGTTGAAGTGAGTTGTCCCTCTTGTGTTGAGATTGGAGCTTTCTTTATAGTGAAATAATCTGAATTTGAAATTGTTCTTACTTTTTTTAGGTAAGGTTTCATCCCTCCTAGATGTACTTGATCTTATGTAACCTTTAGCCAACTTGTTTGATGAGAAAAGACGGAAGATATACCGTGTATCGCGTTCCTGTTATTGTCGGAGTGTGGACTGTTCTTGATGGTTGTTTTAATATTGTTAAAGTGGCTGGATTGAAATGAGGAATAGGTGTACTAGTTGTTGTTGTTATACTCTGTGGATGTAGAGAGGAAGAATGTATAGCAGTGTTGTATATAATGTATATTGGACTGATTTGGATATGTTCTTGAGTTGTTACTTGTTGATCTTGTGGTTGAGTTGTGAATGTGTATAAAGTAGGGGAAATGATGTCCGGTCCTTTATAGAAACAAGTTATCATTTGATTCACAGCGTATACTAGTATACATCGTGTTGACAAACGTATTACCATTGTTATAGGTTGAAGTATTATTCGAGGCGAGCTTCGTTGTTAAGTTCGTATAGACGACAAGAGGTATGTAAAGGCTATCCTTCTTTCTTTGTTTGGCATGATTCCTTATCAAGCGAGTCTTGACCAAGTGCACAAAGAGGTGTCACTCACAGAGATTCCATGTCTATGTCGTTTTGTGATATTTGTATAGTAGTTTCCCTCGTCAAGAGTTCACTTTCAGTTAGCATTTTTGCTCATGTAGCTAGTAGATAAAAGTGAGATTGTAGAGTCTATAAAAGTATATACTTGCCTTCGGGGATATGATGTTTGTCTTCACGGCTATGTTATTTGCCTTCGGGGCTATGATGCTTGCCTACGGGGCTATGGGCCATGCCTTTAGGACTATGCAGATGCGCGCTTGCTTTCGGGGTTATGATTATACATACAGATTGCCTTCGGGGCTACATTGAGTGCCTACGGGGCTAATTATGCATGTCTAGAAGCCTTATACGAGGGTACGTAATTTGATGTCGTATTATTAGTTATTAGATGTCAGAGGCAGGTAAGTACTGGCGGATTCTTTATCGTTTATGTTCAGTTATCTTATGTTTCATTTCAGTATTAGTTTCAGTCGCCTTACATACTCGATACATTATTTTGTACTGACTTCCCTTTGCCTGGGGAAGTTGTGTTCATGCTCGCAGGTTCAGATAGGCAGCTAGAGAGACCGCCTCAGTAGATTGGTGAGTACCAGCTAGAATGGTAAGCTCCATGTCATTCGGAGTTACCCAGTCCAGTATTTTGTGTATATATAGATGATGGGTAGGTCGGGGCCCTGTCCCGACCCTAGTACAGTCACTACTCTTTAGAGGCTTGTAGACATATTCGTGTATGATACATATGTTAGTCCAATGGCTTTCCAGCCCTTGTATATATTCATTTTGGTACTTTTGGTAGTAGACGTTTATGGTAGCCTCGTCGGCCTGCGCATTTATGTATATATGTTTTGGGTGTGTACGCCTTTCAGGTATTATAATTGTTACTTACAGATGATTCAGGATACGACCTTGTTGGTCTTAGTTGGTATTGTCTGTTTGCAGGTAGGCCTCATCGGCCTAAGTTGAGGGTTACCCCTCCAGAGTCACCGTTATAGAGTGGTTCGCTCGGGCTGTGTACGACACTGGGTGCCGGCCACCCCTCTCCAGATTTGGAGCGTGACATGTATTAACTTTGTTATGAACTATGATTTTCTCATTTGGTAAGATTGTATAAGAATTGAGAAAGTTTTGATGATTTTCACAACTTGCATGGCTTTTATGTTTATGAGAAAAATACAACTTAAGAAAGGAGAAATTTCAATAATGTACAATCTAGCATACAAAATTACTTTTGCGTAGCCATATTTTTAAATTACACCCCGCATAGTCACTTTTTCACAATATACAACATTATACAACTTTATAAATCTGGAGTACACAATGTATCAACCTTGTATAAAAGTGTATAATAATGTATAGAGTGTATAATAATGTATAAGAGGTGTTTATATCCAAGAAAATTCAATTGTATACAACAATATACAACATTTTTTCAATTGTAGTGAGGGTACAAATATGCAATAGGCTTTTGACGTGACGGTACAAATCGGGCCATTTGGGGTAATTTTACAAACATGGGTTATTCCGGGTAATTATTTTCTCTAAATAGTCATAGAGGGTTATTTTCCCCTTAAGAAAGCCAAATTGCATGTCGAAACAAAACTTAGTCTTCAAATCATCCTGATTTCAAATCACCGATTTCATATCATTATTTCAAATCATGTCCAAACGAGGTCTAAAACTATTTTATTTCAAATTCCGAACAAAATCGAAAATGTTTCTTTTTTCGCGATATTATCTATATCTATATCTATATTATAATAAAAAGAGGGTAGTCTAGCTTAATATTAAGCCAAGTGGCGTAATATGAACAAGCCACTTGGCAACAAATTCTATTTGTATCAATTTTAAAATGAAATTAATTAACATTATTAATGAACTCACCTAATTTAGTGAAATTGATTGAAGAATTATAATTAATTGATATTCTTGGTTATAATTTATAGTCAAGAATACTCCTTTAAATCGTAAGATATAATATTACATGATACAATTGAAAAAAAACTAAAAAATGATACATAATTTTTTTAATACAAAATATAATTTAAATATTATCATTAATAAATAATAATATATGACGAAAAATACTCATATGATGTTATTAAATCTTCACTTGAGACACTAAATTCATATTTTATAGGAGAGTATCAAATCTAGATTGAGATAATTTTTGACTTTTTATACTTCGGCATAAGTTAAAATATAAAATAAAAATAAATAAATTTACTTAAGATATTAAAAATTTGATGACTTTGAAAATTTAAAAAATTCCAAGTAGCAAATAAGATCTTAAATAAAATAGTTATATTATCTATATTTATGAAAAAGAATTATGCTCGGAAAGAAAGATTTAGATTTGGCCTATTAAAGGAAAATTGGCGACCCATGCGATTTCTTTACTAAATGCTACATTAAATAATTAGGTTATTACATATAAGGAAAAAATGATGTAGTATGATTTGCTTTTCAAATTTAAAATGAGACTTGATTATTCAAGCTTCCAAAAATATGATAATGATTTTTCTAAATTTAACATAAAAAGTAAAATATATTCTTTCCCTTATGACAATATTATTTTACCATGTTTGTTGCTTGATTGTCAATCAAGTAAGAGTACTAAATGCAGTAAATAATATGCAAATTCTATTGAATGGATCTAAGGCACGAGTAAAGTCTTATTAGCAATACTTATACGTACTACGTTGTCAATCTAATAGCAATTATTAATAGTAATAAATCTAATCAATAGAATTTGCATATTATTTACTGCATTTAAATTTTATTTGAAAGATAATTTTTAATATAAATTATCACTATTTTAATTGAAAACTCAAAGATATCTTCTAAAAAAAGAGTTATTTATTAATATTTAAATTTGATTTGAAAGAAAATTCGTTTTTATAAAATCCTGGTTAAAAGTCATTTGTTTAATAGTTGCACTTTAAATATTACCATGTAAGTGATCTGTTAGGAATATAAAAAGTGATAACTCTAAACGAAATTGAGATATTTTTTTTAATTAATAATAGAATGAATCAATATTAACGTAATTAGAGAAAAACAAAATATAAAACTATTTTAAATTTTAAACTAAGTTCATACTATAGAGGTGAAACTATTTAAACTTGAAATAAAAAATAGAATTTGAATTAAATTGAAAGATAGTTATCTTTTTTTAATCTAATCAAATGACTATCCTTCCTAAAAGTAAGCCGATACGAATTAAACATTAAAAAACTATGGAACGCATCAAAGTCATTATTGTACTTCCTTTTTAAAAGGAAGATTTTTTTTTTCTTTCAAGATAGGATGCTAGCGGAATCAAATAGAAAGTTTTACTACTTTGATGGACTAAATTTTAGAAATAAATATCAATTTCCTTTTCCAATATTTCTGTTGCTATGTAGAATACATATTCTAATAAAAATATTTGCACTGAGATTAAGAATCTGAATTCCAATTAAAAGGTAAAAAAATTGAATTTGAATTTGAATTGAAAATAAAGATCTTCTAGATTAACGGCATGTTTGGCCAAACTTCTAAAATCAACTTATTTTAAAAAGTGTTTTTTTCAAAAGGACTTTTCAAAAAAATAATTTTGGCTAAAAACAGATTGTGTTTGGCCAATTAATTGAAAAAGTACTTTTGAGCAGCAATTATTGTTTGGCCAAGCTTTTAAAAAGTGTTTCTAAAAGTGCATTTTTCTCAAAAGTACTTTTCAAAAAAAATACTTTTGGGCAAAAACTATTTTTTCAGCTTCTAAAAAATTGTTTCTGCTACTCCGCAGAAGCACTTATTTTCTCTCAAAAACTTGACCAAACACCTCACTTTTTTTAAAATAAGCACTTTTAAATAGCTTCCGCTACAAAGAAACAATGTGCTAAATCTGATGACTTACTCTTAGAGGTTTTTTTTTTTTTTTTTTTCATGTATATTCTGAACATTATTGGCTCGGTGAAATGTTTTGCTCTGCCTACTGAAATTTGTCACCTTTAACACTTAATTCAAGCTATTATATTAATATAGTTTTATTTTTTCCTTGTGTTTCATGTATAATACCAAGTGCAGGCACTATCAGGCAAGGTAATTACTTTCCTTTTAGCAGTCACATACATTTTTGGTTGCATAATTACTTCAAATGTTTTTACTATTGAATGACTCTAGCCTGTCATTTTTGTTTTTGTTTTTGCTTTTAGCTTGCACCTTTTTGTCCATTACTTCGGTTATTTGAATTTTTATACTTTACTATTTTACAATTGAATTTGCTTTATCCTTTTAAAAATTTGCAACTGTTGATGCAGAGGAACAAGAAGATCATTAACGAGGAGATTGAGCTACTGTCAAATTTTAGTGTATTGAAGTTTCACAACTGCAAGCTCCATGAAGGCCTTAGTAGATTCATCTTTTGTATCAGGACTAATTTTATGGGTTAAGCTTGGAGATTAATGAATTTTAATCTATCCAATTATTATCATGATATGCATTGAATTGGTAGTATCAATCTGTCCAATTCTAATAAGCAATAGATGAAGATCATTTTTAATATAAAATCTCTTCTTCATGCATTGATCTTCTTAAAAATTATTTAAGATATGTAGGATCACATATCAGTTGATAATTAAAAATAGAGAGAACATTTTTATTTATCTGAAAAACCTTACATCCTATATTTACATTCTTAAATTTGACAAGAAATGTTGTTCTGATAACATTGCATTATATCTAATACATGATTAGAACTCGAGGATCCAATTTGACATTCATTAAATTGGTAAGAGCAAACATTTCATATATTGATGAAAAAAGAATCCATCATTCTGTATATGAGAAATTATTTCTTTATACGTTATGTGATAATGCAATAGAAACTGGTCGGGAAAAGGTGGTTTCAGAAGAGTTTAAAAAAGTAAAGTTGAACTAATTTAATTAGTTAAAAACAAAAAGAGAACAAAGGTATAACGAAGAAGAAAAGGGAGGATTTTTCTTTCGGTTTTGAGATAGCTGATATGAGAGAGGAAGAGTGTTTTAGAAGATTTAAAAAGTCAAAATTATGATAGTAAATCATCTCATTATAGTAAAATGAGAAGTTTCACGTTAAATTACTGCTAAATATTGAATATGTCATTCTTTTTTAGATTTACTAAAATGAAAATTGTGTCACATAAATTGGAACAAAGAGAGTAATTAATATATAATTTAAAGGTAATTAATATATAATTTAAAGGTGAGGACCATGAGTTGTATTGCGCTCAAAATTGTCACGTCCCAATTTTGCTAACGTCTTCGATGGTGATTAACTAAAATTGTTATTTAGCAAAAAGAAAGTTGTTAAATAATTAAAACCGTGATGGAAAATTAGAAATTTAGTAAATTTTCAATATTAAATTCTAATTAAGTTTTACATTATTGATGACGTCAAAACTTTTATTCTATTAATAGTTATTTTAAATGTTTCTGAATTTTCTTTAAATATGTTAATGTGATAGAATGAAATTATCAGATATATATATAAATTAAATAAGATTATAATTTTTTTTGATTATTTTTTTCAACATTGACAGCGCATCGCGCGGGTACTAATACTAGTTATAATAAAAAAAGCATAGTCTAGCTAAATATTAAGCCAAGTGGCGTAATATGAACAGGCCACTTGGCAACAAATTTTATTTGTATAAATATTAAAAACAAATTAATTGACATTATTAAATGTACTCACGTAATTTGGTAGATTTGATCAGAGAATATAATTAATTGATATTCTTGTATCTAATTTATAGTCGAGGATACTCCTTTAAATGGTAAGATATAATATAATTTAAATCAAAAGGAAATATTATTAATTGATATGCTTGGATCTAATTTATGGTGGATTTGATTGGAGAAATAGGTGACTAATTTCTTTTACAGTGGGAATCAATTAAGATTATGGTGGAATTGACTCCTATTTTCAGACTAAATACATAGATTCCAAAAGCTTTTGAAAATTAAGTTTTCCTATTTTATAGGGATTCCTATAATTAAGCACAATTGTAAATTAAAACACGTTATATCTAGTTAACCAAAAAAGAAAAGAAAAAGGTAAATTAAAACACGTTAAAAAATGGTGGTGATTGGTGAACGATAGTATTAAGATGATTAGTTTGAAACTTTGAATTAATAAATTTAACGTTTTCCTAATATCATAAATGTATTGCTACACTTATACGTAAATTTTTTGTCAAAAATTATTATAACATTCAATTTAATAATTATTTAACTTCTCAAACAATAACATAGTATTATTTGTTTTTGGTGCACAAATATTGTAACTTTACAGATTATTGTTGCAATTTAGTTATTGTAATTACATCTATTGGAAAGATGAAATATCCAACGAAAGTGCAGAGATTTTACCTCCTAATGATGAAATATTGAGTTAGAATTAATGCTTGTGAATATCTAAATAACATCTCAAAAAGTTGGTTAAGTACAAATGAGACATTAATATTTCTGATCTGATTATCCAATTGAAGTTTGAAAGTTTAAATTGAAAATATAGAGAATGGTTTAAATTTGATTTGAAAGATAATTGAAATATAGGAATTCTTTGTCATATAATTTATTGTAACGTCACGTGTATGAAATGTAGAATATTTCACAATTTATTTAATATTCTACTACTTCTATATATTTAAGTAGAAGCAGTAATGAATTAACAAATTATAATGTCTATGATTCCCTTCCATACATGTTTCAATTTCAATAAATTATATGACAGATAATTCCTTTTATGCAACATTAAAAACATTTAGAATATTCTAACGCTTAATATTTAAAACATTTGAAATTTACTATAAATATACCACTTTGACTTTTCTAGATCTATTTAGTGCAATAAAAGAACACGTGTTAGTAATAAATTAACTAATTTGTATTTTAAATATTATCATATAAAGAATAATATTATTCTTTATGTTGAAATTGAAATATTACCATATATGACATAATTTTATATGAAAAATAAAAATTATATACTATTATTTCTTATATAAATATTAAAATACTTACACCTCAAATATTACCATTTAAAAATATAACAATATATAAAAAAGTATATCAAGATTCATTCAAATTGAGAAAAAATCATGAAAGCATAACGTAAGTTTGGAAAGTGAATACTTATGTCTTTTAGGCGTGGATTTCGGCTCCTAATAGGAGTCCTTTTTTGGAGTCCCTTAAATGATTTGTTTAGTATTTCCATTAAATACTCATAATAGAAATCTTTTATGTGTGAATTCGCCAGCAACTCTTATATAATAACTAGATCGCCTATGCCCGTGCTGCGCACGGGCCCAATACTTTAGATTATAGTGTATTTATGTGTATATAGTTGTCTTTAAATAGTGATTATATATATATATATATATATATATATATATATATATATATATATATATATATTATGTTCAAAACACGATTAATATAACATTGTAGTTTGTGTTCCGTATCTAAAACTTCATTAAATTAATGCTTGCTACGAATACAAAATCAGCAAATTTATTAATATTTTTTAAAGAGAAGACTTGTATTTTCCTCTCTTTGAGATAAAACAATAGCAATATTTAAGCATCAGTTGATACTTTTAATTTTAATTCGATTAATTTAAAGGTGTAAAATACTTATTATTTTTTATCAAATTTTGATTTGGATAATTCTAATTCAAATTATTAAATTAATTTTACATGTTTAAAATGAAACAAAGTAGAAATTGATTTTCTATTTAAATGAAGAAATACTATTTTTTAATTTTTGATAAATATTCTCGGTTTAGCTCATTTTACTTGTCATGTTGCCTTTTGCATGGTTTTTTAAGAAAACGTCGATTAGAATTATAATTTGACTAATTTACCTTATTCATTATTTGATCTCCATTTGATATATTTTTTTACGACATTAATATCTTTTCACATTTATTAGAGTAAGAATAAAAATAAAAAAGTAATTAAATTCTATCTTATTTTAAAATATAAATATTTTAAGTATATTTATTTTAGTAAACATAACAAATAAATTACATGGCGGAATAGCAAATACAACAGTTTAATATCTAGATTAGATCTCAGGCTAACATAAAAAAAGAAAGAAAATTGTATGGTTTGACTACTTAACCTTTTGAAGAAAAACAATTTCATTTGCTCCCACTAATGGATTGATACGCACATGGCAATGAATCCATCATTATTGACTTAATGAGATACTTTGGAAATACATAAATATTGTTTGATTTTTTAATATGGGGTGCACTTTTTTTTTTTTGGACACTAATAATTTGCACTATTTTTATGCATATATATATATATATATATGCTATGTTCAAAACACGATTAATATAACATTATAGTTTGTACTCCGTATCTAAAACTTTATTATATTAGTGTTTACTACGAATACAAAGTCTGCAATTTTTTTTGACATTTTTTTTTTAATATGGGGTTAACTTCTTTTTTTTTTATATATATTGCTTGATTTTGTTAATATGGGGTCCACTTTTTTTTATCGTGAGTTTGGAGATGGTGGGTTTCACCTTTTTTTTTAATATTGCTTGATGTTGTTTAGTATGGGGTGCACTTTTTTTTTTTTTGGACATTATTATTTTGCACTATTTTTATGCATATAATATATATACATATACAATGTTTAAAACACGATTAATATAACATTGTAGTTTGTGCTCCGTATCTAAAAATTTATTATATTAGTGTTTGCTACGAATACAAAGTCTGCACTTTTTTTTTTAATATGGGGTTCATTTTTTTTTTTTTTTGATATTGCTTGATTTTGTTAATTCATTGCATGTTTTTTTTTACATTGTTTATTTTTTTAATATGGGATTCACTTTTTTTATATTGCTTGATTTTGTTAATATAGGGTTCACTTTTTTTTTCCCCGTGAGTTTGGAGATGGTGAGTTCCACTTTTTTTTTTTTTTTTAATATTGGTTGGTTGGTGTTTAATATGGGGACCACACTTTTTTTCTATATTGCTTAGTGTTATTTAGTATGGGGCCCACCCTTTTGAACATTATTAGTTTGCGCTATTTTTATGCATATAATATATATATATATATGTATTATGTTCAAAACACGATTAATATAACATTGTAATTTGTGCTCCGTATCTAAAACTTTATTATATTAGTGTTTGCTACGAATACAAAGTTTCCACTTTTTTTTTTTTTTTGACATTGTTTGTTTTTTTAATATGGGATTCACTTTTTATTTTTATTTTTATATTGCTTGATTTTGTCAATATGGGATACTATGTTCAAAACACGATTAATATAACATTGTAGTTTGTGCTCCGTATCTAAAACTTTATTATATTAGTGTTTGCTACGAATACAAAGTCAACACGTTTTTTTTTTGACATTGTTTGTTTTTTTAATATGGGATTCACTTTTTTTTATATTGCTTGATTTTGTTAATATGAGGTCCATTTTTTTTTCCCGTGAGTTTAAAGATGGTGGGTTCCACTTTTTTTACTTTTTTTTTTTTTTTAATATTGGTTGGTTGATGTTTAATATGGGGACCACACTTTTTTTTAATGCTTAACGGACGACGTTCCATTGTCCAAAACTCACTCTTCTATATAGTGATTTTGTTAATATGGGATTCACTTTTTTTTTCCCATGAGTTTGGCGATGGTGGGTTCCACTTTTTTTACCTTTTTTTTTTTAATATTGGTTGGTTGGTGTTTAATATGGGGACCACACTTTTTTTTATAGTGCTTGGTATTGTTTAGTATGGGCTCACCCTTTTGGACATTATTAGTTTGCACTATTTTTATACATATAATATATATATATATAATGTTCAAAACACGATTAATATAACATTGTAATTTGTGCTCCGTATCTAAAACTTTATTATATTAGTGTTTGCTACGAATACAAAGTCTCCACTTTTTTTTTTGACATTGTTTGTTTTTTTAATATGGGATTCACTTTTTTTTTTATATTGCTTGATTTTGTCAATATGGGATACTATGTTCAAAACACGATTAATATAACATTATAGTTTGTGCTCCGTATCTAAAACTTTATTATATTAGTGTTTACTACGAATACAAAGTCTGCACATTTTTTTGACATTGTTTATGTTTTTAATATGGGATTTACTTTTTTTTTTATATTGCTTGATTTTGTTAATATGGGATCCACTTTTTTTCCCCGTGAGTTTAGAGATGGTGGGTTTCACTTTTTTTTTTAATATTGGTTGGTTGGTGTTTAATATGAGGATCACACTTTTTTTTTTAAAATATTGGCTAATGTTTAGTTGGGCCCACACCTTTTTTTTTATGGAAAACGGACGACGAAACTGGGTGCAAACCATGCTTCTTAATAGTAGTAAAGTAATATAGATAATTAATTAAATAAATAACTCTTATATAATAGCACGGAGTACTCATGAACCAAGAGAAAATAAATAACAAACTCTTCTGTTCATACTAAATATAATTTCTTAATTATTGATTTTTTGTACTTAATCGATGTATTAGTGAGAATGATCTATTCAGTAATAAGGTATAGTCTCTATCCCTTGATATTCAGCATGTTATGTATTTAATATCACATGATGACTAGCATATTTAAGAACTTTACACATTGGAAGATAAAAGTTCAATTGACTGTTGGTTAGGTTATGGATTTTGTGTCATTATTTTAGATTAAATTAAAGTGTAACAAAAACAATTTTACTAGATAATTTTTCTTAATATTTTATGATAAAAGAAGATAGTAAACTTGAGTTATATGAGAAGAACTTGAACTTTGAGGATGCTTTCCTTAGTACTTGGTAAGTTAAAAATATTACAGTAGCAATAACATCATTTTGGAATCTTAAAAAAATATTTACAATTAAAATTTAATCAGCATAGTTAATCAAAAATTTCAATGCTAAAAGGAAAGTGATACAATAATAGAGCTCATCCAATGCCATTTTCTTTATTTTCTTTTCACTTTTGCCATCCATTTTTACTGTTTCACTCGGTCCATTACTTCTATTCTTATTTTGCTTTTTGATTCAACTTTGATTAAGAAAGTAACAATTTTTTTTTTCTTTTTCAAATTCTTTGTTGTTTGTAAATTCAATGTGGCTCTATATTTTCTGAAAATACATGTTGGATTGCATACTTCATTTGATTGTGAAGTTTTTAGATGAAATGATTTACTTGCTATTCAAATTTGAGTGTGATTGCTTATGTTGGTTTCATGTCCTTTTAGTGATTTTAAAAAGTATTGTATTTTGCAGGAATAGACTCAACATGTATAGTGATGAGGATATATATGTTTGTGTATGTGTGTTAGACTAAAGTTTATTACCTTTAGATATAAACATTTTCATCAGATTAACTTTCTAATTTCTTATCAGAAATTTCTCTTATAATGAAATGTAAGGGCCATTAAGTTATCCTTCAGAGAGTAGTCTTAACAAAACAAATCCTTGCAAGTATACATGTTTTCAAGTGTCAGCTTCAGAATTGTGTAAAACTAAATGGTTGAATTTGTATTAGGTTAGGTTGTGGGATTTGTCTCATCATTTTAGATTAAATTAAAGTGTAACAAACAATTTTACCAAATATTTTTTCTTAATATTTTATGATAAAATAAGATAGTGAACTTGAGTTATATAAGAACTTGAACTTTGACGATGCTTTCCTTAGTGATTGGTAAGTCAAAAATATTACACTAGAAATAAAAGTCTTTTGGAGGCTAAAAAAGAAATTAAAATCAAAATAATAGAGATAATCCAATGTCATTTTCTTTATCTTCTTTTCGCTTTTGCCATTCAATTTTCACTGTTTTGCTCAGTCCATTACTTCTATTCTTAGTTTTTTTATTCAACTTTGTATAATAAATAACATGTGATATTTATTTATTCAAATTCTTTAATTTTTGCAATTTCATTTTTAATATCATCCGCGCATCGCGCTGGTACGTACACTAGTTAATAACTAAAACCAAGTTTTCTGTCTGTTGATGCATGTCAATATGTCATGAACATAGAAATAATCATTTTGTTCTTTTCACATAAAGATTTTTGTTTTGTTTATCTTGAAAATGGCTATTTTATTTATTCGCTCCTCCACGTGCCCACTTCCTGCAAAGCTAATTAAAATATTAGTCAAAGTGAACTGATATCCAATATTTTTAAAGGCTATTAGCAGTGCAATCTACATAGTGTTTGTTAAATTAAAGGGTTCAATATTGTGTATGATTTTCTAGACAGGTTCCTAATTTATGAGTTTAATCCCTGCATAAAAGTAACCATCTTAAATTCTAATGACTATATATCAATGATTCAAGGGATTTGTCAAATTGAGTTAAATACGTATCAATTATTGATATTGGAATCTCTTATACGACATAGAAAGATATCCTGAATTGATATGGATTATTATTCTTAATGAGCAAATGATAATTCTTTGAATAAATGTAACATGGTGTATTTTGATGATGACCGAGATTTATGCATTTCAAATGAATATGTAAGATCTGTTTTCCAATTGCCTAAAAGATTGTATCCATTTATGCAATCTCCTTGAGGCGTGACACTTCAGTCTTCACACATCCAATATCACGAAAAAAAGAAAAAAACTATAAAAGAGGGTACATTTCAATTCTCGATTTTAGTATCAGGCAAAATTTCAAAACTAAATGTTATATTATGTATTACCACATGTCAATATTATTCTACTGGCATTAATAGGTGGCATAGGGGGAAGAAGCAGTATACCTAGAATCAACAGAGTCGAAAATGTGTTTTAAATTAGCCCTTTATTTATCGGGCTTGAGACTAAAAGAATGGTTGAGACGAAAAACATTCATCTGGTTTGTCCTTCTGATATCCCTGTAACATTCAAAGGCTATTGAAGTAACAAATTCAACACAAGAAATTTAAATATGCGTCTTAAATCTATTTACCATTTAGTAATCAGATCATTCTTATCTTACTTTCTTTGGTTTGCAATCATTCTCGTTCATCGACTCTGTTTTAGTAAAGTCTTACCATATTATCTAACTTTTTAAAGTTCTAGTTGGATTACTCTTTCTGTCAATTAAGCCCTCTTAACATGCTAGGGGCACACTTGCTACCCAAGAGAAGAACCACCTTCCCCTTTTATGCACTGACAGTGTAAAAGAAATTTGACAGAAGAGTAACGAAGGTAACATTATTGCTAACAATACTATCTAATATTAGTTATCATTTGCAAGAGTTGAATATTACATTCAGAGTCCACGAGATAACATAAAGCTTACAATCAAAGCCATGTTATATTCCAATAAGGTTGTACATTGTGGAATCATTAACTATCAAACAACCAAATCAAGGGTCAATCGACGGTTCATCTATGGTCAAGCCAAGTAGTTCTGCGAAGAAGCTCTTGACAGGTGCAGGCCACTTATAAGATGAGGAGCCTTCAAAAGTAAAAACACTTGATGCATCATCGTCTTGCAAATCATGCAATGCCACGTGTTCAACGTTTACAGAGCTCCCATCTGTTGATGCATTCTCCGCCAAGTATGGAACAACATGCTTTCTCATATCACTAGAAGAAATTTGAAGGTGATTCCCAGCTACTTTGACATATTTCACCTTCCCAGCATCGTCCAGGGTTTTCAAACCAATCCAATCCTCGGTATAGAGCTGAGTCTGCCCCAACAAAAGGCAAAATCTCACTTGGTTAAACTTGAAGAGCAAAACTAGAGAGAGAGAAACTTCCTTTTCAAATGTTGTCTAACTTAGCTTTCGTGGATCTCAAACGGGACTAACTATGAAGATCATGCAATGAAGCAAAACGTTATGATGGAATTAGGCAAGAAAGAACAGGGTGCAGGATGGAAATCATGCATTTTTGTCGAAGAAAAATGTTATATGTACAAATGCAATGCACGGATTTGAGTTCTTCTTGCTTATCATACATATGTAAAGAAATATTGAGAGGAAATGCCTTGTTTGCTGTTATGGTAGTAAAAGGTATATAGCTTGAACAATTCTCTTAACCAGATTTGGCATACCTCCTGTGGTGGCAAAATAGGTTCAAAGGCCCCATCTGGATAATATCCAAACCAAGCAGTCTCCTTTGGTATCAAAACAGTATCATGTTCAAACTGTGAATAAGAAAGAAAAAGAACACAGGAAAGAAGAGTGTGATATTTCTGTAACTGCTGCAAATTGAGGACATTTGACACGAACTGAAACAAAATTAAATGCAATGGCAGGACTGACAAACCATGATAAGGACAAGGTTCTCCAAGCTGCTGAACCGTTTCTTATAGGTGGAATTTCTATGACTAGGGATTTCATTGTTAAGCTTTGGGAGAAACCGGCAGCTTTTCATGTACCCAGCAATATTCTGTGAAGAGATGGATACATGTTAAGCTTACAAACCTGAAAAACTGGTAAATAAATTTTTGCCCCACCTCCCCCTCCTGGGCAAAACAGCTCCTCCAGGAGAAAACAATTCAACTACCAAACGAAGGAAAAGCAAATTAATTTACTTTTTAGATATCATAGCTTTCAACACATGGAATTTAAATTGTTCATGGAACTCACAGCCATAACCTTCTTTTAGCATTTATTTCAACATCCAACTGCACTATGAAATGAAATTGAAACTACAAAGTTAAAAAAAGGATCTAAAATTCCTTCCCCTTGTTTTTGCTTCATCCACAATCCACCTAAAGTCCCAAAATGCAGCAGCCGCCAGCTGACTCTCCCTCCTTAATTACTTCGATTACCATATTACCAACCCTTGCTACTAAAAAAAACGACACCAGTACATGTGCATAGAGATAGTTAAAAGCAACAATACACACAGTAATCCTCTCCACTCCATCTGTATCGATCACGACGTTTCAATCAAATACTCAGAGCACAACCGAGATAATATAAAATGCAGAGGAATCGTATTAACCATTTTCTTCTGATAAAAGCACATACAATTATCCTACCTTCCCTATATCCACTCAAACCACAACTGATGCAGTCCACTCCTCTCTATCCTTTAATGAACTTACATGCAACCAATCGTTTTTCTTCAAACAATAAGCGGTGGTATAAAATAGAAACACAGAGACAAGACATCTTGAACAAATAGGATGAGCATTATGAATTTTGAAGCGCTGAGCTCTGTGGCTTATCAAAGTTGTAATTGTTTTAGTTCCACAAGACTTTATGCCCATTTGAAATTTGATTTTACATAGTCCACTCCCATCAATATGCGGAGAAGAAGCAAAGTTACGAAATTGATTTTACAGTCCTTTCTCACCAACATGCACAGAAGAAGCTAAGTTGTGAAGCCACTAAAAATTGTCATAGGATTATTTGCTCAGCACCTTATGACATTAAGTAATCGGGAATACAGTAATAATGCCACTTACATTTGGAAGCTTGAGATACCCACTAGGAGCCAAGTGAGCCTGCAATTTAAATATTATCATTCCAAGGAAGCATACCAAACATCCCTTGATAAATAGACAAAATCAGAACTTCAAAATTACCTGGACGAATGCGGAGTATATCTCCGACTTGATCAGATTATCAGCAATAATGCAAAAAATCCCAGACTGCAAAATGACTATGAGATCAAGAACAATACAAAAAATATCAAGGGGAATTTACATGATTCGGCGATAAAAAAACCTATAAACCAACCTCGTCACCCCCTGCTAAGGCAAAAGGTGGGAAGCTAAAAAAAAACTAGAACAGTGCCTAGTATGCTTCTATTAACCTTTCCCAAAGGAAGAAGGAAGAGGTCCTCATGAAAGAAGAGTGCTGGCCAGCAACAGTAAGAAGATAACCTTACACAATTGTCTGATCCAGCAGCCAAAAACTACCAGATAAACTTGTCATATTTAAGAATAAAAAGCAAATGATGGCATAAAACTATACAAACACTTACACCACAGAGAGGAACTGAAGCAGTGCCAGCATGAGGTCCTCCTAAGGAAATTAAATTCTTAACCTGTCATGGAAGCAGGCACAAATATTTATTATTGAGATTTCTCAAGTACAGCAAACATAAAGCCTAGACAGATGACAACAGTAACATGTGGAATCAATAATCAATAATATAAAGAAAAGCCATGTGAAACACTAAGAAATTCAATAAGTCTCCCTTGGACTTCTCCTTTTTCCTTCTTTGGAAATCCTAAATCCAAAACTTCCCCACTCGACATAAATCTCCAGTGAGAATGCAGATTAAAGGTCGGGAAGCTACATGTTTGACCCCCTCAGCCCTTTAGGGAGTCAGGACAATATATCAATTTGTTCCACCAACTGCAATAAACAGGTAGATAAAGAGTACTAGTGTTCCTCGCCGTCTTTTTTCTTTTTCTTCGTTTTTCATTTGCATATCCCATCACACAAGTAAGGAGACTTTTCTTAACTTCAACAACAAGTAGAGGTGTGTTATAGACTAATAGGAGAGCCCAACCCAAAAGACTAACCTAGTTAGGTGGGAGCCCATTAGTATTTCTCTTTTGAATCAACGAGGGACAATTGGCACACAACAAATTGAAGAGATGACTAGCTACTGGCATATTAAGTATCGAAAGAAAGACCGGATCATATTTCAGATTCTGATATGTACTGGACTTTCTCCAAAAGCACAAACACAAAAAGAAATTCGTCCATTGAGAATTATTTCCAGCAGTGATAGTTGGCAGTAAATTCAGAATGACTTGTAATGATGGTGGAGAGCATTGAAGTGCTACCTACGCTGTTGTTTTAGAGGAGGAGGACAAGGTGAAGACGTGTTCTGAATGTGTGGACAATCTACCAAAAAACCTTGCTAGGATTGAGAAATAAGAACAGGAACTGGGAAACTAAGATTCCATAGAGCATTGAGCCTAAGATTCTTTGTTTTTTTTATATGAAAGTGGTGTTCGCGCCAGTTTTAGCGCACCTCAACTATTCCACCGGGTACTTGCTACCTCCCACCAGCACATGCTTTCAAACAGAGCCCCACAGTTTTTCTAACTTAAATATTCCACCGTCCTAATATGAGTAATGAACTTAATGCAAAGATATAATTCCATGGAGTCATAAGCTGATTTATAATCATACAGCGGCTAACAGATAACACACGGAGGTACACATCCACATATGTAGCAAGAGCTAGGTTGAAACGAATAGAATAAGAAAGATCTGACTTTGACTTTAAGAAGCAAATAAAATCGGAACTCATCTTTATTGGATGCATATCAATTGGAATTACATGCAAAATGCCAAAAGCCTGGTTTAAGCTTTTTTATACCTGTGGTCCTCCCTCACAATATTCCACAACAGCTCGGCCTATTAGGTTACCCTGTATCATAAGCAGATAAGTAGTGAATATGCAGTCCATGCATCCATAAACCAATTGAATCCAAAATATTACACCATATAATAAGCATTTGCATTCCAGGTGAACAATATTGTTATGATATCATGTGTCTGGCATGGTCTCACCTACAAATTATATGGATTAAATAAATCCAAGTGAGATCAGTTAAGGATGATTTTGATTATTCTCTCTTAAAACATTTGATCAAATAGAGTTCTCCTCGAAAATTTTCTGTTTGGGGCCTGACCCCCTTAATTTACTTTTAGTAGAGCTAAAAAGTGTAAAAATATAGAGCTACTAACCTTCTAATTGACATACAAATAAGGTACTAAATGATGGAAAGATACACGCATGAAATTAGTGTACAAATTTACAAGATCTAGTTTCTTTAACTAACCTGTGAGAGACCAACTATGTTGTAACCATCTTTGAGTTCTGTCATTTCCTTAACCTGTACCCGCAAGTTTGTTTTTGTCAGTGATTAGAACAAATAAAAGAGATTAGCCACCCAAAAAAAAAAATCATTGACAGAGCTCCACTACCTTGCTACACACGACATCAGCCTGCACATGAAAAAGAACAGATCAGAACTCGGTTCTGAAAAAATTTTTATTTGTTTTTTTGTTTTTTGTTTTTTGGAGAATGGTAACATCTCTGAAAGTTTCTTTGCCCAACACAACTAGTAGCATGTACTCCCTCCGTTCACTTTTACTTGTCCACTTTTGACCTTTCATGTTGTTTAAGAAATAATAAATGAAGTGTGTATTTTACCATGATGCCCATATTAATGGGTATATAATGGTATTGGTTTTGGAAAATGATTTGGAATGAGTAATTAATGTTAAGGGTAAAACAGGAAAAAAGAATTTGTCTAATCTTGATATGTGAAAAATGACAAGTAAAAATGAAAATCTATTTTAGGAATAGTGGACAAGTAAAAGTGAATGGAGGGAGTAGATTTTAATGGGTGTCATTACCTGATCCTGTAAAGTCATAAACCAGGAGTCCCATGATCCATTTCCAATTTCCCTATGAGAGGAGAGGTCAAAGATAGACCAAAATACAGAATAAGATACGTTACATAACCACGCAACAGAAATTAAGGAGAGTTATGTGGAGACAAAACATAGGTGATTTTGTAGGACTTGGTCCATAAAACAGAATCATATCAAGACTGTCCATAGAAACAGAATGGATTCAGCAAGATTCAAAATGCAAATCGTGACAGGTGACATAATACCTGCTTATCAAACCTATCTCAACTATGACTTCAAGGTCAAACAAAACAAATCCTACAAATAATCTTGAAGACAATACATGCAAAATAGAGATAGCAGAAGTCCTTTTATCTTTTCCTTTTTCTTTTGGTGGGCGGAGGGCGCGGGAGAGGGCTTGGGATGCCTTTCAGGAAACTTTCTAATCAATTTCTGATTATCATGTAGCTTTGATCATACTCAATCTTTTTCAATAAGTGATAGTCAATTATTCAGCTGAGCACAATTTCAGAACAGCCACTATCCAGAAGTAATTCCAACTTTGATATGAAGCATAAACTCTTCTGTTTAAGAATAATGGCTAGCTAAAAGTGATGAATGTTAGTCTATTACAACCTATCTAATGACACAACTAATGATAAATAGAGTGCTCATTGAACAAATTACCCTCGGTTCATTGTATAAGTTGCTTCCTTTTGCAAGTAGCTTTTCAAGAAGCTTATTCAAATCAGAAGAATATAATCATTATCAAATGCTTCAGTTATATCAAACGAACACAAATACAACTCACTAAAGCCGTACCAGCAGTACTATTAATTCAAGATATGGTTGTCACTATACAACAAACAATTATTATTCTATACAAGCTTTCACAACAAAATTAAATTTGATTCAACTAATAAAATTCACATTTTGACGTTACACTTTCTCTATGAAACTTGCAATAATTATTCTCCTATTTTCCTCAACTATTTGCATACAGATACAGTGGTAGCAGAAGTGTTCTACACGCCAACTAAAATTATGTCAAATGGTCATATATTAAGTAGAGCCACTAAACCAATTTTCAAGAAAGATTAAGAAAGAAAGAATTACAAGCAATATCCTTCAGATTTGGACCATTGACTAAGCTCCTCTGTGAAACGTTTGACTCCATGGTGAGAACACTGATCTCCAATTCCTATTAATCCAAAACAGATATTAAAATAAAATAATATCAACAGTAAAAGAAGTTAAGGAAAAAGAATAATAAATACCATGTAGAACAATAAAGGGGATTGAGGAAGATATAGGAATCCCAATAAGAATCAAGATTAGGAAGACTAGTGATGAAGATGAAAATACACGATGACCCATCAAATTATTTTCTTGAAAAGTTAATCTCTTTTTTCTTTTTTGTTATGGGTCAATATATTTTCTTGAATTATTTCTTCACACAGTGTCTTCCTCTCCAGGTACTTTTGCAGGAAAACTGGGAGTTATTTTTTTTGGTATATATGAAGTGAAGAAACAAAGCTATAATTTTGGAGGTACCAATCACAATCCAAAACAAGAATTAAAGTGATGAGGGCATGTAGATTAGATGTAGGTGAGATTTGTCGTTTTCTTTTCTTTCTTCATTCTTCTATAATAACTGTAGAGTGGACTATAAAATCATTTTTTGTATATTTTAAATAAAAATACGGGCTTTCTTTAATTTCTTTTCTCGGTAGTATTATCCACTCCTTTGACTATTTTTATCACTAGTTGAAAATTTTGTCATATTGCTCCTTAAGTTATGTTGTTTCATTTTAACTTACATTTTTAATAATTTCACTTTACCTATTAAGTTTAGTGGCGGATCTAGAATTTTTATTTAGGGTGTTTAGAAAAAAAAAACTAAATATACATTGTAATTTTTTATCGAGGATGTTCAAAAGTTAACATATACACACAAATACAAAAATTTACCCTATATATACACTGTAATTTTTGTCGAGGGTATTCGGGTGAACACCCTGGCCACCAAGTAGATCCGCCCCTGATTAGGTCCTCAATTTTGTTTAAAATGACAAACTTAACACAAATAACAATAATAATTTAAAAACTTAAGGGTACAACTCTTAACTATATTAATGAGATGATGTAGGCTTCAAATTTCTTTTTTTTTTTTTTGAGAAAGAGAATTGGTATATAACATCTTCAAAGTTGTTATTGGTACGCGAATGTTGCATAATTGTCTTTGTATCGGAGGAGCAGCAAATGATTTATCCTATGATCGAATAGATGAATTTTTCATTTTTACGACTAATTTTTAATAAAAATTGCTAAGAATAAAAAAAAAATATTATTCAAATCCTACTTTTTTTTAGAACGAGTTGAATCTGCGTCTCTTTTAGGTTTTAACTGAACTAATTTAAAAAGAATGCTAAAGCTAAAAAGGGGAGGAACAAATCTTAGCACTGGTTCATCAAGAATAGTTTGAAGGAATATCGTGCAAGATTGCTAGGTATGGGCGACAACTGAAAGCTGCTTCAATGATGGTAGAATAGGAACGTACTTGGGGTCCAAAGGGAATGGAATGTGATATTTATGACCATACTTAGCACAATTTTGTTACTGAAGCAAAAGAGGAATGGCAGGGGAGGGGAGGGAAAAAAGAACCCATTCGATTAAGTGATTGAAAATAGATGATAAACAATAAATGTTGGACGAATATGTTTTAAAGAAATAATACTTTAGCTTATTAAAAACTAGCTGAACTCATGATTTGTTGCACTCATCAATTTTCGAAGTGTGAACATGTTATGAGAGATTTAATTAGTAGACTTTAATAGAAATATGACTTATTTGAGAGTTTTTATTTTATTGGTTTTGGAATTCATGAATCATGATATATGTAGAAAGCAAAAAAAAAAAATTGCTGGATTTTCTTCGCAAGTATTTGTCGAGTTGAAGAAATAACAAAAGTGAAAATATAAGTTTACCTTTTTGTGATCTTTTACACATCTCTCAACTATATCTCTTATGAGTTCCCGGACATTGTTATAAATCAAATTAGACGTTGGATGCGAGAGTGGAAAATAAGGTTAGATAATTAAGAAGAAATATTGATCTATATGCATTAACAATGTAAAATGAGTTTTTCTTATTAGATATATTTACTGATGGTGTATAATGCAAAAATGGTAAAATATCATACTCATATTTTAAGTAACAGCGTTTTAGCGATTTTAACACTTTGTAAAAGATTCGAATGAAGCAGGTCTGTTCAACGCTAATAAGTAATTGTGAAAAATATAAATATTTTAATGGTCTCAAATTTGAATAACTCTCAACTCAGATCTTCCTCAAATGAAAATAAATAAGGTTTTACTTTCTTTTTACCTTAGCATTACACTCAAGGGAAAAATCTAAGTTCGTTTTTGAAGAAAAAAAATGCCTAATTCGAATCTTTGATATGACGCTTCACATACATTTATGATGTAATTGTTGGGTTAATTGTTCCAAAGATACTCATAACATAGTGTGATATTGTCTGTTTTGGGCTTGGCCCGTACGATTTTCTCTAAAAGGTCTCGCACCATTAAGAGTATCCAACACTTATAAGTAGCTCATTTTTTCTTTTCAGCTACCAATGTGGTGCTTCGTTCGCACACCCAACAGTAATTACGTAAAAAAGTTTAACATACATAATTAGTAGTCATTTAATTCGCCTAATAAAATAGCACTTGTAATATTATGATTTCGTTCAAACAACAACAACAACATATCCAGTGTATTCTCACAAGTGGGGTCAGGGGAAGGTAGGATATATGCAGACCTTATCCCTATCTTTGTAGGGTAGGGAGATTGTTTCTGATAGACCCTCGCCTCGAGAGAAAAAAAGATTTAAAGTATGATATCAAGATAAATATGGCAACAAAGTAGTAAGATAAAAGCAAAAGAAGAAACAGATAGTAGTACACCTTGAAGAAAAGAATCTACGCGATTACTAACTAATTCTACTGATAAGGACAATACTTTGCTACCACTAACCTCTTATCCTAATCCTCAACCTCCACACTTTTCTATCTAGTGTCATGTCCTCAGTAAGCTGGAGTTGTGTCATGTCTTGTCTAATCACCTCCCCGCAATTCTTCTTCGGTCTACCTCGACTTCTTCTAACACCTATTATAGCCAACCCCTCATACATCCTTAATGGCGCATTCACACACCTCTTCTTCACATGCCTGAACCATATCAGTATCGTTTTCTTCATCTTGTTGTCACGACCCAACCCGATGAGTCGTGACGTGAGTGTCTGACCTCTACTGACCAAACACCCCCTGAACTCATAACTGAATCATACTGAACATTAAGAGCCCATAAGAAACTTAAACTGATCTCATATTGCCTACTCAAGGGGCGACATCATGAACTCTGTACATTTACATACATACAAGCTGAAAGAACAGTGCAAGACAACTAGGCTGCTATATATACTGTACATAAAAGAATAGGAGCCGACAAGGCTACATCATCTGACGTACACATACATCTATCTACAGACCTCTAGTGGAATAGCAAACTATAGAAAGGACAGGACAAGGCCCCGTCATACTCATGTGCATATACATATCCAAAAGAAGGGCATACCAAAATAGACTGTAGCTCCGGAATGAGATGGAGCGCATCAACTACTGCTGAGTGAAGTGCTTACGGCACTGGACCACCTGTTTGTCTACCTGAACCTGCGAGCATGAACGCAGCCCCCCCGGAGCAATAGGGGAGTCAGTACGGATAATGTACTGAGTATGTAAGGCATAAGAGCAACATAAGTATAAACATGAGAATCATGAACGAAATCTGGAACTCAAAGCTAAACTGACTGTCTGCATAGATTTGTATGAACAAGTATCTGTATAACTGACAATGCCTCTGTGGGCGCATAATCTGCATACTCTCAATGATAATCATGCTCATGTATATAAATATAGGTCATAGTGTTGAGGAACGTTCAGCCCGATCCATATCATATAATAGTGCCGAGGAACGTACGACCCGATCCATATATTATATCATAATGCCGAGGAACGTACGGCCCAATCCATATATCATCATCAAGGTGCAATAGCTGATCAGGTAGTAATGCGTATATAACGCCTATCCATTTTTCTATACCCCATATACATATAATATACGCATATATGACGCCTTCTGGTCACGGGTCAATGTGCATATGAATTTATGAATACAATGTATGTATAAACTGAGTGCATAAAACTCTTGGAGTGATGCATGGTCGTACTATCTCCGATGAACATCTTTTGAGCTAACATCATCAATATAGGAAATCTCAAGACCCATGAACAGAAGGAACAATCATACGGGGTATAGGAGCATCGAAGACTGACACACTCCTAATGTTTCTAAGAGTGGAGTAATATGGAAGCTCATTTGATTTCTTGTTGGCTCATAACATAGGAGCATGCCAAAAGAAGAAGGAATAGCCTTAGCATACCTTAACGTCGCCTTAATCGTTTAACGCTCTCCTTCCACGTTCACAAGATCTACATTAAAAGGATCATACTAAGGTTAGGTCTTAAAGACACTCTTAAGCCCAAACTAGAATAATTCATGAGCTAGAGAAAATTGGGCAGCATTTCCCCTGCTTTATTGATTTCCATCATATTTCAAAACAACTCCCAAACAACTATAATAACATCCACAATATCATAACCAAGTAGTCACATTTCATTAAGCTTCACAATTCATTCTAACATTCAACTTATACCAACAACTTCACGTCAATCCTTTACACAATCGCACACAACACTTTCTTGTTATCGTTATTACCCTTCATAACATTCTAACAATGATAACCCAAGGTACGTTGCTACTCACCATACCATAAATTCTACATTTGAACCTCCTCTTCTACTATTTCCCTCATCCAAGTTACCCAACAACCAAACATACTCAAAAACATGAAATAGTCATGGAAACTAACCTTTTATATTATAGAGATGAGCTTTGGGTCAAGTTACTAACTTGTATGAAAACCCTAGCTTCAATACCAAAGAAAATCTTGAGTTCTACCTTCCAACACTTGGATCCTTTGATTCTTGCTATTTAATCTCTAATCTCCCTTAGGTTTGTGGAGAATAAGTTTGAGGGAGGATTCTAGGGCTTTTAAGACTTGGGGAAATGTTGGAAATGAATTAAATGCACTAGGGTCGTCCATATATAAACTTTTTAAAAAGCTGGGCCGACTCGATTATACGAACCATTATACGGTCCTTATAACTTATACGGACCGTATAAATGGACCGTATAATCCCACTATGGAAACACCACTTTCTGCCATGGTTATACGAACTATTTATACGGTCCGTATAAGTGGTCGTATAACCCATAGTTTTTTCGAAAACTTCTCTCGACGATTCGTTTGACTCCCAATCCTTGTGGAACCTTCTAGGCACTTATATAACACTTCATTAACCATCTAAAGAGCCCTATAGCTCTTCCTCAAAACATTACTAAATAATTACCAACTCGATAATTGCTAAACTTCCCCAAACACAACTTATACTTCACTTCCTTCGACGAACTTAATTTCTCCTATCCGTAATACTTCAAAAACCTTGTAGTATACACCTTTAAACCACCAAATACCCTCTTTGGAATCACATGGGCTTCGTGTTCACCTTAGGCTTGCGTTAGTCTATCCACCACACAACAACACGAAATGCCTGAGGTGTAACACTTATCCTCCATAGGAGCCCACTTCTACCTTGTCCCGTATAAATTCGTTCCTAACCAAATTCATCCTAGTATACCTACACATCAACCGGAGTATCCTCATCTCCACTACACTCATCTTTTAGACGTAAGCGTTCTTGACTGGCCAACATTCTGCTCCATATAACAAACTTTGTCTAACCACCACTATGTAGAATTTACCTTTAAGCCTTGTGACATATTCTTATCGCACAGTACCTCGATCCGAGCCTCTATTCACCCACCCCGCTCCAATATGATGAGTGACTCATCATCAATCTTTCCGTCTCCTTAGATTATGGACCCAAGATACTTGAAACTATCCTTATTAGGTAGGACTTGTGCATTGAGCTTCACTTCCATCTCGCCTCTTGCGTCACGCCACTGAACTTACACTCTAAATTCTCTATCTTAGTCCTGCTTAGCCTAAAACCTTTAGACTCCAGGATCTGTCGCCAAACTTCCAGCCTATCGTTAACTCCCTCACGTGACTCGTCAATCAGTACTATGTCATTGGTGAATAGCATACACTACGACACCTCCTCTTGAATTTGTTGTGTCAATTCATCCATTACTAAGACATCCATCACTAAGACAAATAAAAACGAGCTAAGGGTTGATCCGTGATGCAACCCTATCATGACCCGGAAGTGCTCTGAGTCTTCCCTCCCCCCTCCCCCAATTCTAACCCGGGTCTTGACTCCATCATACACGTCCTTTATGATGAACATGTATTCAAACAATTTTAAAAATATCAACTATAAGATTGTGATAATTATTACTACTTTCTATATAGTTTCAAATTCAAAAATATTAATTTCATTAAAAAAATGCCGAATATGACGCTTTATAAACATTTATGATGTAACTACATAAAAAGGTTTAACACACATAATTAGTACTCATCTCGCCCAATAAAATAGCACTTATAATATATGATTTTATTCAAGCAATTTTAAAAATAGTAACTATAAGATAGTGATAAATATTTCTTTTTTAGTCTGCTCTTAATTTCGAAACTAAAGGCAAAGTATTGGGGAGCAATACGTAATTAATTTTCGAAATAGAGAAAAACCAAGGAAAGACACAGAACTGGGTAAACAGTAGGAGAAGGTTGAAACCCATTAACAGCCTTTCAGTCAAGTAAGCACAACAAACCCTAATCAATGATTTCTTCTTTTTATTTGCTTAATGATCAATTTGACTTGAAAATTTGTCCCATTTATTTGAGTATTTTTCAACATATCAAAGAAATGTGTGCATTGCAGCAAGTTCATTTCAGTTGATTTTCTTGATTTTGGGTAAAACATTTAAATTCGTTCTTGGGTTTTTGTTTATATGCAGAATTTAATAGCAAAAATTGTTCTTTTGGAACATATATGCTAGTTGTTTCTGTTGTAGTAAAAAGGGTACTAAATTTAGGTCTCATTTTAATACTTTCCAAATTTGTCTTGTTAAACTGTGTGTTTTTGCATTAATGGTATTCAGTATTTCAATACTTTGAACAGTCATTTTATTTAGGTTGTGCAGATGGTTGGATGCAATTTATTTGATAAACTAGTGTATTATGTATGCAGTGTGTATGAGTGTATTATGTATGCAGTGTGTTGTCATACTGCTAAATTTTTGGTTGTTGTCAGTTCAGTTCATTACAGAAGCTTCGAGATTAGTTCGGGGTCTATGATTGCCACTGTCGTTTATTTAAGCTATTAGACTTTTTGTTTTGTATTATTTTTTCACATTTTGTATGATATGTGATCTCCTTAGCCTTACCATATCCATTTGCATCAATGCATTTCCTTTGATTTATCATTGTTTCATTAGGATGATCAACTCAAAGCTGTGGTGCAACGTATGTTATATGTTTTGTTATTATTGACAAAACTCTTTAACGGGTTTACAAAGATACAAATTTTTAATGATGGTTTTGCTGCTTTATTCTTTCCTTATTGTAGAACTTTACAGAGGTTAGTGATCAGTTAGCGCTTCGTGGGGCTTTGATGGATAGTATTGTAGATGCACTGAACAGTGCATATCAAGAGTATGTTGCAGCAGCAGCTGCTGCACTTGAATCAAAGGAGAATTCAAATGGTCAGAAAACAGCAGCAACTGATGCTGCATTAGAAAACTTTAAGCAACGATGGGAGCTGTTCAGGGTTGCTTGTGATCAGGCAGAGGAATTTGTGGAGTCAGTTAAGCAAAGAATAGGTTCCGAGTGTCTTGTGGATGAGGCTACTGGAACTGTTTCAGGGAAGCCTGGGCAATCAGCTGCAAGTGGCCTTCAACCCATTAGTGCTGTTAGGTTGGAGCAGATGAGTAAAGCTGTCAGATGGTTAGTGATAGAACTGCAACATGGTTCTGGAGCGAGTAGTGCTTCAGCACATCCGAATCCTTCTGCTCCATTTGATGCCAGATTTTCTGAAGATGCAGCTCAATAGGTATAATTACTTCTTGTCCTCTTTGATTTCGTTGACTATGTTAAATAATCTGGAACAAATTTGTACTATTATTTAATGAACTATTAGTAATAGGCTTTATTTCCTAGACTTGATGAAGCATGCAAGTGCTAGAATGTTTCCTTGGAACTGAAACTGATGCCCATGTAAGAGCTGCTATTACATTTTACTCATAAGTGCTTACAATTCCACGTTTTGCGTCATAGTAACGATTTGCTTCAGCAGTTTCTATTGGATATCCTCACGGTTTTAACTTCTTTAAGGTGTTAGGTTTGATTGAGTCATGCATCATTGAGGTTCTTTTTTCCTCCCATTCAACAAGCAAAATAAAAGACCTATCATGCTTTTTTTTTTTTGATGACATGGGAACCCGCAGCCGCTACCCTTCGGGTGCTCACAGGGTAAACCCAGCTCATGTGCAATAGCTCGCAAACCACATAGGAGAGGCAACCCGCACTAGGCAAGCCCGGTGCGACGAGTTCGACCCAGAAGACAAATCCCGTACTGTCGTAGGCAGGGGGTTTCGAACCTGAGACCTCCATTATGAAAGCCCCATGCTCAACCAACTGAGCCACCCTTGCGGGTACCTATCATGCTTTTTAAAATGCTTCATATTGTATTATATTTGGAGATTTGTTGGTTGGCTGGTCTTCTATCAACTCCTGGTTGATAGAAAAGTAGTAGAAGCTAACAAAACCGCTTTTAGTAGCATAATATGTTATCTTCCATCAGAATGAATTACTGTGAGTAACCACTATTTTCTGCAGCAATTATGTACTATCTTTACTGATTAAGCTTAGTTTGACCCAACATTTCTGACAGACGAGTGGAAACTAGAAAAATCATGGTTGCTTTGTATTCTATGCTCGTCGCTGTAAAACAAAGGACAACAGTTAATTGTGCCTGTTTTCAGGTAACTATGAAGTGTGGTGATCAGCAGGGACAAACAGAAAATCTACTATGCCTCAGTAAGCCGCTAAAGTTGTACGTTTGATGTATCTAGTCATGTTTTAACACTGTAGAAGAAATGCTTGGGAATGATATTTCTCAAACACCTCTACCGCTCTCCCTCCCTCCCCATCTTATGAGAAGATCTAGCGAGTTTATGTTTGTATTTTCAAGGCTCAGAGATTCACTCGCAGTATGAGCTACCTCACTGTTTGCGTTATTCAGCTCTCTAATCCACATCCCTCTATGTTTAAGCATACCACATATACAAACAGGCGCTATGTATTACTATGTTTTCAAGTATTTACGCTTTTAAAGTTTGTTATACAAATGGTAGTTTATATCGTTTGTTTCAAAAGGCTCAAACTTATTGTTTGGTGTAGGTTTTTTTGATTTTTGTATATTCATAATGATAATATCTGGGATGATTTTAATTGCCTTTCGTAAAGAATTGTATCTCTGAGGTATTGTAAGGTGTCTTGTTAGGTAGTTGTGTTAACGCTGATGAACTCACTGAGTCGTCTCTGGAGACTCTACGCTTTTGGGTGTAGCGCCTTATCTATCTCCTCGCTCCTTCAAACCCTCAATAACATCGATTTGTACTTATAAAAACTTGCTTCATTATTAGAAAGAAGATTTTCCAAAATTCCAAGTGCCAATTTCCATTTCATAATTGGAATTAAGAGGCCTTACTAATAGAATTTTACTATGAAGACAATAATATCACGTTGTATAAAAGAAATACACCGTCATGCTTTTGTGGCACCAAGCAAAAGTGCTTTATTAAATATTGGATTGAGACAAACTTAAATGGAGCAACATGGACATTGAAAATTTGTATAGCCAGCTGAACTTGCTTGGAATGGAGATGTAGTTGTAACCTAAAAAGCATCTTATTAAGGGCAACTTACATAAATAATTAATTTTAATGCTTGCTTTCAATCTGTAGGTACTTTTTTGCTATTTACAATTGTTGCTACATTTAGGCATTTCGCTGTATTTGATCGCATTTCAGTGTATTTGAATACACTGTTCAGTTGTATCCAACCTTATCTGATGTCACATGTATTTGACTGTATTTGGATACATGCGACCTTAATTTCTCTGAATACATGTGTATTTCAGCGAGCTAATTTGGTAGATTTTACTGTATTCGAATATTATGTTTTGTTGTATCTCAATATTTAAGCGCGCTACTTGGTGTACTTGACTGTATTCGAATATTTTGTTCCGTTGTATCTAAATATTTGAGCAAGCTAACTTGATGTATTTGACAGTGTTCATAATGTCTAGATAGGTTATTAATCTATTTATGCATTTTACTCTTCATATTAAGTAATATGTATATATAAAAGTTGAATACAGAAAATACAGACTTGTGTTGATACTATAATGCATAAATACATTTGTCAGAAAATTCAAAATTGCATATATACTACAATGCATAAATTTAGACAAAATACACATGTATATGTGTGAAATACATTTGATATAAATACAGACTTCAATAGATACTACAATGCCTAAATACACTCAGATATGGAGATACAAGAAATATCCAGATCTGGAGATACAAGAAATACACTCCGGCGGCACTCTTCCTTTCAGATTTGAGTTCAATTTTATCTCAAAAATCACTTAGGATTTTCAGATATAACAAAGCAAAATAACTTAGGGTTTCAGATACAAATCTGTATGAACTACAAAAAGACGAAGTAGTTGATGGAGGGCCGGCGGTGAAGGTGAACGACGACAGCTTCGGGTATTGAAAACCTCACTCCGATCCTAATCACATGGTTCGGAGAAGACGCGGCTCGGATCTGAATTTGAAATGAGTAGATCAATTGGTGAGTCACCGAAAATATAAAGGAGTAAAGAAGCACTGATGGTGTCACCGGAGAGAGGGAAAGGAGAGAGAGAGGCGAGCGCCGAGGGAGAGAGGTGAGGGAGAAGAGAGAGAGGTGAGGGAGAAATACAAGTCATAAACCTAATATATTTGGTATGGCTATCAATGGTAATTTACAAAATCAATTTATGCCAAGTAATTTTATCATCAGAGAACTTGTATACATGACAGCTAAGCATGAGATCTATCTAGACGGCAAGCGGAGACTAATTCTATAAAGCTTTATGTGTTCGAGCGAAATAACAATGTACATTTTATTTTCATTGATTTTATGCCCAGACCAAAGACCAGAAGTGTTTAGAGGCAATGTACAATGCCCAAGATAAATTCCACAGAAATATACAGACACTTTATCAAGATTCAAAATAATTCTCACATTTAGTTGCTTTCATCCGGATATACAAGGTGGTGAAACAAGCATGGGCGATAATAATGCCAATCTAGGCGAGTAGGCACCACGAACGGCACAAGCACTTTATATTCGTAAGTCGTAACCAATACTATAAGCAATAGACCATGAGCAGCAGCCTCAAAAAACTCTTTGCAACAACCTTGTGCCTGTAGGAAGTTGCTCCCTATTCACTTCACTGGTGAAATCAGTTTTTGCAAAATCAGGCTATTGTGATCTAAGAAAGCAAGGCACTTGATCACAAGATGTTCAATCGGTCCGAAGCTCCACAAAAGGTTGCTACGATGGGTGGAGAGTCGTCAGCTGCCCTACTGTTCTTGAGAAGATAAAACAGCTCAGTAGTTATACCTTCTAATAGGACTCTGCTGGCAGAATTCCGGTCATTGTTCCTGCATACGTTACCATTTGTCAAAACACATTCTTCCCATTTTCTTCAATTCCTTCGGAGGCTTAAAGTTCTTCAACCAGCTCTTGATCAACCCGACTTTGATGTGCATGGGGGAGCACACAGAGCCCCAACACCAACATTTGACATCTTTAAGCGGTTAGGCCACTAGTCATGCCAGCATTTTCATCAATGGGATCTATCCTCATGCGCTTTTCAACTTCAGAGGCCTCAGCCATATAGATCAGAGAGGATTATACTTGCTTGGTTATGGATGAAATTGCACTATCGATTCTGTTATCAACATTCTGTGACCTGGCACTAATGTCTGGCTCCATGGAGTTTCTACATACATCATTCTGCTGGTTCTTCAAGCATTGATCTCTCTAGAGTTCTCAGCTGAAGCTACACAGAGGGGCTGTGGTTGCTCATCCACCATTGTTGCACAATCAAACTTTGTTCAAGACATCATCTTCAAAACCATTTAAATTTGCAAATGACGTGTCTGTAGAAGGAAGATTCTTCGCCGTATCCAGCTCCTCACCTATCATGACACCTCCGTTCTCAGCAAACACATCAGCTGATGTGACCCCATCAAGAGAAAACAATTGAGTTGCACAAGCGGATATGGATAATGGGCTGGTTTGCATCTCAACAGAAGGATTTTCCACAGCATGTCCTATATGTACAAGAGTGCCATTTTCAGTAGCTACACGATCAATCTGGCCACCACTCAGATTATCTGCGGTAGAACTTGAATGCCGGAGCTCAGCCAGATCATCTACCACATTGGCTAATGTGTCTGTTCTATTGATTGCATTCACCACACCAGGTGCAGTAGCAGTCAGCTGAAGAGCTTGTCGCCTCGACTGGCCACTTCCAGGACCAAGTTGAGCATTCAACTGCTTCTGCACCCAGACAGCTAGAGAAAGTGCATGATCACGAATCAAAGAATCATGAGGTGGGCAGTGTAACATATCAACCAGAGCCTGCATATATTGGAACATACTGGTGGATGGAGTAACAGACCCTTTGTCACGTAGATATTTAATACTTTTGAGAATATGCTCACATAAGTTTCCCATTTTCGCCCAATTACAATCACAGAGTGCATACTCAGAAGTTGGATTCCGAACTACATGCACTTGATGTCGATCTGCCTGATCAACAACTTTCGAATATTCACCCTCAACTAACACATCAGAATCTGGAATCTGCAATGATTTCTGCCAAGCTGTTAAGCCACTCATCCATTCCACCTTCCAGTATCGTGCAAAATCATCCTTCCCCGAGTACTCATCAAGCCAGAAGTAAGAATGCACTATAGTACCTAGCTTATCAACAAGCCAATCAGCACGTTGATATACACTATTTTCTCTCTCATTCAATAACCTAAGCTTCATTTGGTTGTGATAGTACTCCATCGCCGAGCATGTCTCTTGGCTGGCAAGAGGAAGAGTTCTCAGTGCACTTGTCCAGAGCCCTGAGTAGACAAAATCTGTCAGCAAGAAAAACCTCAAAGACGAACCAACTAATATACAAAGGGGAGTGTAAGAATATGATTTCGAGCACTCTAGAAGAAAAATGCCTTTTTTGTAGAATAATACTAAGCTAGCACGTCCTTTTGTAAGTGAGGACACCAAAAAGAAATATCCACTAAAGTTGGAATATAGAGAGAACTGTTTGTCCGCTTTGTTCTTTCCGAGAAGTCTATCTATCCCATTTTATATGTTACAATTTGATTAATCAGACGAAAATCAATTTCACTTGCAGATTATATTAGTGCTAGAAGAAAATTTAAAAATGATAAGGTAGTGATGGAAGAAATAATTCAACTACTAATTGAAGCATGTGCATAAAGTATCTATCATGGAAAAACATCAAAATGGAGTAAATGATATGCTTCAGTATTCCAATATTGACAACTTCTGAAAGACTATTATTTCTCATAGAGGTGTGTGAAATATCTAGGATGTCCCAAAGCAACAGTTGTACATTGTGGACAAAGGGAGTATAGTTTGAATTCATGCTAGTCCTGGATCTGAATCAGATTATGAGTGTGTCAAATGGGAGTTAGCAAAAGACATGTTTCAGAGGTACTTCAATCTAACTCCAATAAAAAGTCTATTGTTACCCACAGAGGAATCTATTTTACTGAATAATATGCCTAACCTAGTCTTGGGTACCATATGGCCTTGAAATAGTCCAAAAAGTCTGCAGCATCCACAAAATCTTCCATAAATTCTTCAAACAAATCAGCAGTTCCATCTTTTTTGCAGATGCGATGCACTGTCTGGCCTAACCTCTTTGCAATTGCAGCACAGTTTTCCATTTCTGAGCATTTCTTAATCAAGTTCTTATGCCATGAATGACGAACCCGCCAAAAGCATATCAATACAGAGCACTGAAACACTTCCCTGAGTGATAAACAAAGAAAGATATAATACACCATTCATGCAAGAAAAAATCAAGAAGATAAAGAAGTAAATGACTAGGAGGCACAATTTTAAACTGCACAATCTAGTATCCAAACATAATCTGCAGAACCACAACTCATGAGTGCCTGAGAAAATACACAAAGGAAAACTCATGCCTAAAATTCATATTAACCTTCAACATACTTAATGAGCAAGTATGCCTTAATAATTCCATCATTCATTTAAAATTTGCTACTATTTAACCTTTGGTGTAGAACAGGGACCCGATAAATTGCTGACGGACTTTTCAAATTCACTTCTGTCAATAAGAAACATTATGGTTAGACGTGAATCAGACACTGGTTTATACTATTCTTCATTCGTTCAAATCATTCAGACGATCCAACAAGTAACATTGAAATTGCCAGCCTATTTTGCGCACGCTCATCTGCTAATATCCCAATCCACTAGCCTAACATTATAAATTTCCTGGACCAAGACTAATAAAGTAAAAGCCTCCCCCTGATTCCAAAAGTTAGATGGTACTGGTGCAACTTAGTTTACCATGCTAAAGAGAAAATCCCCACGTCCACTAGGAATAAGGAAAAAACACTACCATGGTCGTTGATTTAAAAGAAAACAACCATGGTCATTGATTTGAAAGAAAAAAACCATGGTCATTGATTTGTATTGAATTACATTATCACTTAATCATGCAAATGAATGCGGGACAAAAGATTGCAAGCAACCTGATTGCAAGGACGTCAGCTGAAGGATCATCCACAATGAATCCAGCCAACTTCCAGTTAGGATCTTTCATATGAACTTTGTTATATAGGGCCCTCATCCATCTAAGTGTATCTCCACTTGCACACCTAGGTGCTATTATCCATGCCACCGGTATAGCCTTGTTGTCTGAGTTGAACACAACAAGACTGTGAATAGGATACTGGATGAATTTGCATAAAAGACAAAGTAAGCTTTCAAGTATTAGTTGTTTCAAGAAACTTGGTAACCATGTAAATTAAATACCTTTAATTTATTAGTTCCAAACTTTGAATCAGAGGCTAGAAGGCCGTGATTTCCAAACCGGATCAGTTGTTGAAACTGCCATTCTGTTTGAATGCCCAAAACAAAAGGCTCGGAATCAGAGAAATTCTCATAAAAGAACACTTGATTCTGGTGACTTTTGACCCACATGCTAATGCTGACTGCATCATCCATGTCAAGTTCATAAGTAGAGCGCCGTATGCTCCTCTCTTGTCTCCGAACATACCTGTGAGTTAAAAGGTCATCTCGGTTGCACGGACCTCCTTGTTTCTCCACTGATTCATTGTGTCTCTGCATGATTGTTTCCACGGACACTCCAACATACAGCAGGGACAAAACACGGAGACGAAGATCCTCTGATATGTATGGAGCATACATGGCGCGTGTTCCAGCAGCCTTTTTGTCCTGTGGGCCATGGCAAGGTAATCCTTTCTTATCCACGTGCTTATCTTGGTTATAGATGATAAGTGCTACAGATGGGTCAGCAATTAAGCGTTTGACAATAAAGTGGCAGGTGCACCCCCTCTTTGTATTAGGTCGACCAGCAGGTTTTTTCTTAGGAACGTATGTGGTTCTACTCGGTCGAACGATTCCACCCTTTCTATGGTCATCGGGACCAAAGGAGCACCAGTACCTAAAGAATTATAAGGTTATATTACAAAATGCATTGTGGCAGATACTAGCAACTGAAACAAGCTAAAGAGATAAAAGCACAGCTTACAGAATATATTCAAGGATGCCATCAACTTTAGGCTTGTAAGTCGTCTCCGCAGGCCGACGTCTCCGAGCTTCAACATGGAATCTTGTTGGACATTCTTTGTTAGCAGATTCACCCCTAACAAAGTCATCTACTCTAGCAAATGGAATGAGAGCAACTCTGTCTATGTTATCGCGATAGCCTTCTACCTTAGACCACACAAGTTCAGCAGAAGAAAATTCCAAAGTCGGTGGGCTCTGAACAGGAAGGGAAAGAATTTGATCCCATCTAGCCATCTGTAATAATAGAGGAGAAAATGATAAGGGTAAGTAGAACAGATTACACTTGTGAACACATAATGAGTTGGATTGCAAGCATTCACTAATCAGCTTTGATTACTCTTATGGCATTTAGTGTCTTAAGAGGTGGGGGCATGACGCAAGTGTTTTACCTAACAGGAAGGGTGGAGGATAAGTCTCAAACTAGTTGGAATCGGCTATATAAATCTTCTGGGCTGATCCATCTCTTTTCATTCAGTATTTAAGAAAAAACATCATAATTGGCTATTTTAAATTTGCTACCAATCTATCACAACCCTCCTTTCGGGTTGGACCGGCCATATGTTTCACACAGCCAATAATAAGCATTATTTACAAAAATTGTGGAAAATTACTAAAAGTTGTAACATTTTAAAACATAGCAATTAAGTAGGCGTTTGGCCATGAAAACCAAATATTTTTCACTTTATTTGGAATTTTGAAGTTGGAGTTGTGTTTGGTTATAGTTTTGCAAAGAATATTTGGTCGTTTGACTATATTGAAAGTGAAAAAAAAAGGTGTTTTTCAAAAGTTGTATTTGGAATTTTCATGGCCAAACGTTGATTTCCAAATAAAGAGAAATAATTTTCCGGAAAAAAGTGAAAAATTATCATGGTCAAACGGGTCTTAAGTGTAAGAAACTTCACGCGCTTGAACGTCAAAGAATACCAACATAAGTATAAGAATATCATGATATAGCAACCATTAACAACTTCACAACAATCCAAACATTATAAAGAACATCATAGAGCCCATTTGGATTAGCTGAATTTAAGTAGCTTTTAAGCTGAAAGCACTTTTCAAGTGCTGGAGCTGATTTTATCAAATAAGCAATTACGTGTTTGGATAGAAGTGCTGGAAAAAAGTGGTTGATGTGCTTGGTAAACAAGTAATAGTAAGCACTTTTTTCTTGTTAAAATAACTGAAACATCCTTAAATCTATTAACACTATAAAGGGAGCTGATTACTACAAGATTTTGATTCTAAATTAATTCAACTACTAGATAATTTATATTTCAATTTACATCAACTATCCAAATTACATTTACAAATGCAATCAAGTTTGAGTTGGGTTTGTCCACACTGATCCCTATATCCTAATTTCTTGCATGATTCAATTCCTCTCTTTATCAATGCGAAATTAGAGTAGAAAGTAGCTGACTTCAATTTTTTTTTATAATTTTTACATTTTTTTTAATATGTAACCAGTCCCACTTCCTTATCGCAGGTAAAAGAAAAAGTCAGCCCGGTCCACTAAGGCCCGCTATGTGCGGGGTGCAGAAAGGGCCGGACCACAAGTGTCTATTGTACGAGATTGTTTCCACGGTTAGCCTTAAAATAAGTATGTAAGACTCTTAAAGATATACATGTACACATATACTATAATTTAGACTGAAGTCTGCGGATGCTAGAGCGAGAGAACCAACTAGTCAAAAACAGCAAAAAGAAAAAATAGAATGAAAACAAGTACAAGTATATAATTGGAAGAGAAACCTATTAAGAAGCTCCCAATATTATTATTGAGAGACGCCAAGCTGGAAGCGCAACGCCGGAGGAAAGTGAGTCGCAGGCGGCTGAACTAGGTTGGCTTTATATATTCTTTTATTAGAACCATATATATTTATCCCACTAGAAATGATTTTTTTTTCCCCAGGGTAATTGACACTTTGACCCTTTCAAGTTTCGAGAACTGTCATTTGGCTTATGTTATAGCCTTATAATAGATAGAGATGTTAATCGTTTTCAAAAAATCGACTTAAACGGCCAAGCATATCGAATCGATTTTTAGGTTTTTTTTTAATAAAAATGATGGATTTTATAAAAATTAACAATCTTACCAAATAAGTTTATATGTGTAAAATATATTCTATATATTAGATTTAAATATAATAAAATATTAAAATTTTCGCTTTGGGTTCGGGATGATGAAAACGATTATAAGCCGGCAACATAATTAACACCTAAAGTTCCAACTCTGAAACCTATTATACTAGTTCTAGTGTCTCGAGTAGTAACTATCCTGTAAGCTACAAGGTATTTCAGCGATCTTGGATAGAAAGTTACAAAGTATTAGATATATTTCATCTCATATGATATTAAATTTCTCTTATTAGATACTTAATCTTAGTAGACTCAGTTCTTGAGTCCATCTTGATTGATTGTTGCCTCCTTGTGCGATATAAATTATACTTTTTATCTTTACTTAACATTATTTTTACACTAACGTAAAAAGGGGGACTAATCTTTATTCTTGTCTTCTTTCATATTTTTCTTGATTCATCACCTTTTAAAAAGTAAAATTATCTAGAGAGTTTTTGCAAAAGTGCGATAGAAGTATGCATGATATCGTGTCGTTAACGTTTACTGGTGACTATGACATAATGTTGTTTTTTTTAAAAAAATCAAATATTAATCGAACCATACGAATACCGAGATGATGGGACGGTTTCGAAAAGTCTAATTTTAATTTTAGAAAATGAAATAACTGAAAAATTAGTATAGTATAAATTTTATAAATAGAACCCTACTTAAGGGTCATTTATGGCACCCTGCTTATAGGAGTACTATACTTAAGGGTCATTTCATTTATGGCATATTTACTCGGAACTGTTTATGCGATAACTAATAATATTATGTATTGTTACGCAGTAAAGAGCATGTATGGCTTATTATGAAATGAACAATAACATAGAGAATGTTACACAGATTGCTATGTAAAAAATTTATACTTTAAAGTTTAAATAATTTTATTCACATATTTGTTACGCTTATTTTTATTACACATACAATCTTGTACGATATATTACCTTCAATCAACGTATCTAGTTCGGCCAACAAAGTATTGAATTAGAAATATCGAAAATAATTTCTTATGCAGCCAAGCAAATTGTAAGTATTATTTAATGCCAGATCCATTTACAGTAGAATAGGTCACATGAAAACATTTTTGTGACCCTCAAAAAAAGAAATAGGAGAACAATATGATTTGGCTCTTTACCTTTTCAACTTCAGACAAACGAATGCAATGCGACTCGTTAGATCAAAGTTATAGTAACAAATATGGCCAAAGTCATACATGGACTCTTGAACTTGTCCTGATTTTCCATCTAGACCCCCAACTGAAACGTTGACCATCTGAACCCCTAAACATAAGATAAAATGTGTCATTTGAACCCCCTCGTGCCAACTGGGCACACGCGTGAAGCTCACTTGCTGTGACATGGAAAAATAGACCAGTGACATGGAGCCATGTCATGTTACCTGTTTTTTTTTTTTTTTTTTTTTAAATAAGCCTGTCAACAAATATAATTAATTTTAACAAAAACTCTATTTTAAAATCTATTTAAATAATTAAAAAAAAAATGAAAAACCCAACCCATCCTCTCTGATAGCCCACCTTGCCACTGCCACTGCCGCCGCTATCTCCTCCTCCGCCGCCGTCGCTTTCTTTTTTAAAATTTTTAATCATTAAAAATTAATTTTAACAAAAACTCTATTTTAAAATCTATTTAAATAATTAAAAAAAATTAAAAAACCCAACCCATCCTCTCCGATAGCCCACTTCACCGCCGCCACTGCCTTCGCCGCCGCCGCTTCAAAATCTATTTAAATAGCGTTTTTGTTAAAATTAATTTTTAATGATTAAAAATTTTAAAAAGGAAAGCGGCGACGGCGGCGGCGGTCTATATGTCACTTAGTCATCTCTGCCTCGCTGCGGGTCCTTTCAAATGAAAAGATGCAAAAGGTGTTGATACGTCCTATCCACATAGAAATCTTACCCTCTTCCACACATTACCGGTGGATGCTACAGCCGCTAGTGGCGGTGGTGAAGTGGACTATCGGAGAGGATGGGTTGGGTTTTTCATTTTTTTTTTAATTATTTAAATAGATTTTAAAATAGAGTTTTTATTAAAATTAATTTTTAATGATTAAAAATTCAAAAAAAGAAAAAAATTGGTCTCTCACGCTCTGTTTAAAGCAGTGAGCTTCACGCGTGTGCTAGCTGGCACGAGGAGGTTCAAATGACACATTTTATCTTATGTTCGGGAATTCAGATGATCAACATTTCAGTTGGGGGGTCTAGATGAAAAATCAGGACAAATTTAGGGATTCATGTATGACTTTGGCCTAACAAATATTGAATGTGCCACTACAATAGTGGCAAGTGATAAAGAAAATATATGACCCCACATGGCATATCAATCAAAATCCAATTTTTTTACATTACTCGTTTGCATGAACATCATGGTATAGAGCGTCAACAAAACAACAACGCTTAAAAGTTCCAACAAGTATGGGATCTAATCCTAAAATAAGATATAATTCAACAGACCACCAAACGTTTCCACATAGATTTGAGACCTATTTTGATTCTGAATATTTTTTTTATCACAATTTGATCACAATTTTGTTCAAAGCTTCATAGTGCCCTAAAATGACATCAGCATGACGTTCCTTCTGATTGTCGTTCTCCTTCACTCTCTTGAGATTAGATAACTTCTGTACGTTTAACATCATCACCACTATAAACATGAACAGGATAATATAACCCCAGGCTGCATATTAGAAACAAGAAGAGTCTCGTTAAACTGACTTTAACAACATTGTTAACTCTCAAAAATATATAATTGGTCAATCAAACCCTAGACACAAAATACAGCTTGTCTCGAGGCGGAGGCATGATTTTTAGTTTATGAATTTTGAATTATAATTCTTTTTATTTACTGGGTTCTTCTGTCACAAATATAGGGTTTAAGCTGACATTACTGGGTTATATGTCAACAGTCAGTCCAGTGGTAGAAGCCAGAATTTGTTAGAAATTAGATGAAGAGAATAGAAAGGAGGCTTGATACGTATAACTATCTCAAAAGAGTGATTGCCTGTCTATTGGGTTAGGTTGTCTCCTTTGGGCCTATTATCAATTGAATTAAAAATGACAGATATGAAGTAATTAAATAGAGAAGATAAGTACGTAGTTGAAATAGAGACTTGTTCCAAAGGTTTTGTCCAGAACAAACACGTTGAAATATTTCACCAGTACCACTATATAATAGATTTTTCATTAAAGGGAACTCCGAATATAGAAAAGTAAACACGTGAAGAAGCTAAAGAGAATCAACATCTACTATGTATACATAGAAATAATTTTAACCTTGTATATATAATACAATTTTCGGGCTAAAAAAGTTCGGATGAGCCCCCTTTCACTGAGTTGCGCCCTAGCTCCCACCCTGAGTTAGTTTAAACTGAATAACAAATAGAAAGATTTTATACAACCGACCCCAAGACCCCAACTAATTTGGATTGAGATAAATTGATTTTCAATAAGCGAAAAATGTTACATATTAGGACTAAAAATTACTTGTTTAATATAATTGGTCAATCAATTAGACCTCAAGAACTTGGATCAGGTCAACTAAAAGTCTAAAACATGGAGGAGATATTACACTTGGAGATTTCAGAAAGAAGGGTGATAAAATATGTACCTTTACCATCTGCTATTATCTCATTGAGCCCTTTAAACAGCCCTGTTTCTTGTTGGACTGAAGTTTTAAACTTTGTTGCTACACTGTCTTGAAATTTTTCCAAGTGCCATGTTAATCCCAGCCCAAAAGTGTTATCAGACAATAAAGGACTATATGCAAATGGGATTCCTACAGTCTTGACATGGTTACAAAAATCTGGCACAACAAATGATGTTTCCACAACATAAACATGATGTCCTATGCCACTTAGACAGGGAACTTGCAGAAAAGAAGATGAAAGTTCAGCTGAACAATTCAGATACTGATACTCTTTCAAGATATAGTAATAGCTGAATGGGGTGTTAGAAAGATTCAGATTCAAGAAAACTTCGTGGACACAGTTTGTGGGGTCGATTAGTTCGAGTTTTCTGAGATCATATGAAATGGATTTAATGACTAAATCCCCATAAGATGGAAAATTGAGAATGGTTCTGTTTTGCTTACAGTGTAGCTGAAATTCATGAAGTCTGAAAGGGAATTGAAGGTTGAGTTCAGATATATTTGCACAGTTAATTGGTAAGCAAGTATTTGTATTAGCATGTGCTTTTACATGTAGAATAACAATGAAGAGGGAAATGAAAATCAGAGCATCCATGTATTTCAGAGGCTAACAAACACCCAAATGAAATAGGATTTCACTTGTTCTTCTTAACTTCTCTTTCAAGGTTTTTTTTGTTTTGTTTGTTTGGGTCTGTAACTGGAATAAAACAGAAAGGGGGCGTAAGGCGTGAGGAAGGGGATAAAGATTGCGGACAGAAGAGTTGAAGTGTTAGATGGGCAAAGTATCAAAGTAAACTTTCAGCTAATTTATATTTACTGACAACATAATAATGGTGTGATTTTATCCGTAATGGCAAGTTGATTACTTTATTTTCCAAGTTACAAAGTTCTCTTATTATGAAAAAATATTTATTGTTACTTCTTTAAGTGATTTGATAGAGTAAATTTTTTAATATATTATCGGTGTATAAAAATTAAATCTATGTAAACATTGCGATATGGGTGAAATGGATGACTTCTAAGTCTATAGCAAATGGGCGACTTCCAAATCTAACATTATTTCCACGTCCAGTCAATGCATTCATCTAATGGCTGCTTTAGAGACATTTGTCTTTGGATAATGACAGAGTAAGCGGAATTTGCTTTATTCAATTTTAGGTACTTATTTTCCACAAATACATCCAAAATGGATCTCTCCTTGTTGAAGCACGATTGGTTGGTTTCAAGCAAGGGTCAGTCTTTTGTAGGCCAATTGTTGATAAAATAACGTTACAAAATTACCTTGAGAATTCAGGAATCTTACTACCCCATTTAACGTTTATTTGGGTTCAAAAACCAAGGGATTACATTAAGGCGGTGGGGTTTCCTCGGCCAAGAATAGTGCTAGTGCTGCCAATTGAGCGGGCCGGATCGATTATGAACTTATCCATATTTGACCCGCTTGTCACTCTCTAAAACAAGATGGATGGGAAATATAAATACTAACATTTATCTTTTCTTTCACTGGTCTTGCTTTATTTAGTTCCAATGAATACTCAAAACTGGTTGCTCATTCAACTATTGTAAACACAAGGTACGATCTCAAAGATAAAGAAGTTGATACATCTGGAAAACACTTTCTTTAATTGCCCGAGTTAAGATTGCACTTCGAGTTTCGAATCAATCATACAGGAACGTCCATGTCAAGCTAAACACAATTGGGAGATCAGTCAAAGGAAAGAAATTCCATGGAATCCTAGTAACACTTGAAGTTTGACTGTTATATGTAAATACACTACCTGAATACACAGCTCAATGAATATTTGAACAATACAATAATGTGTTTAAAAGACAAGTTATGATACACTTGAGAACACACACACACACACACAAATACAAACAATGGGACTCCACACAAGAGATTAGATGAATTGGAGGTACAGGGAAAAAGGTTTTCTTAAAATATTAAAGAAAAAGAGAGGAGGAGGAGAAAAAGAAAGAAGTTTCAATCAAAGAAGCTCTTTTGCTAGTCTCACTGGTTTTTCATTCAGAAATGCCATATCACTATTTTGTACAGTTAACAACTGATGATCAGAGTCTTCCTCCTCGCTATCTGCCGATACAGATGACCCACCAGAATCTGTCCCATCTTCTACAATGGCAATGCATTTTGGTTAGTCAAGAAACAAAAAGCCTACATTCACATGACATGTATGATCATACTTCATCCTTTAGGCTATTGTACATCTGCTAGAGATTAAGACTAATGTACTTAATATGTGCAGCTACATGCATCCAAAAAGGCACACAAAATGCTTTGAGAATGAGATTTACTTGACAGAATAACATATCCAATCGTAAGCAATATAACCTAGTGCTGAACTTTTAAGTAGGGTGGGAGGGCTTTAACTTTAGTAGTTCTCAGGTCGGTCGCTCTGTTAGAATCTCACGTAACATTGGTTAAGTGTATAGGTTGTACTTTCCTTTACAGTGTTGGACGATCTTCACTACTTGATCGTAGCTTTCAGGGTTCAGTATGGCCATGCTCCATTTTCTCGACATGATATCAGAGGCAGAGTCATTCACAGAGATGCCAAAGAAGAGAAATCCTCCCACCAACCCCCCACCCCCAACCAAAAAAAAAAAAATAAAAAAAAAAAAAGGGACATAAAAGGGGCCAAGCCAAAACTACTACCAACCCCTCATAATATAATATTACAATCGATAAATAATTCCTTTGCCATACATAAAACTGTAGAGAATTGAGATTGACGAGATTAAATAAAGAGTAACCCACAGTGTGGAAATGTTATGGTATTCACAGCCATAGAAGGTCTCCTCTCTCTTTTTTTTTTTTTTTTAATCTCGGACTGATGCTTCTTTAGCCACATAACTCATCTTAATTAGTTGGAACCACTAGCTAACACTATGTGTAATCACGAGCCTTTCTACCAAGTGATGAGCAATCAAAGGGCAGTCCACCAGAATTGCTTTCTCAACTGAATAAGCTACATTTTTTATGTACATATATACTCAAAAGGCATGGCTATACTACATCGAATATGTGTCATGTCACATGTGACGTCCATCAAAAATGCAACTCCACCAGTCCCAAAGAACTATATATATTCAATACTATATATATATATATATATATATACATATTTTTGGTAAAGTAATAAAATTTTGAAGCAATAGATATACAATTTGTAAGTGTTGGGGGAACAATTTTAGACGTGTATATCTGCAGATTTTACCAGCTCCGCTACCAATAGTTGTTATAGTAGTTCAAAGTCTTATGCCGGAAACTAAATGTTGTACTCCCTCTTTCACGTTTTATGTGACACGCTTTTCCATTTAGTCTGTCCCAAAAAGAATGATACTTTCTCTTTTACCATCCCCATTTTACCCTTAACGACAAACTTGTTGGGACCCTCACCACCATTCGTTTAATGAAAAGACATGTGAAGCTCTCACCACCACCACCACCACCAACAACAACAAGCCCAGTATAATCCCACCATGTGGGGTCTGGGGAGGGTAGAGTGTACGCAGACCTAACCCCCACCTTGAAAGGTAGGGCGGCTGTTTCCGAAAGACCCTCGGCTTACATGTTTGACCCATTCAAAGAACCTCAAATATATTGGGACGGAGGGAGAATTAGTGATCTAGATTTTCATGCCGACATTATTATTTCACATGTGGGACATCGGACGAGCCCTAATCTACTCTTTATTCCCGAAAGTTCATGTTACATCAATCAGAGTAAGCATGTGGTAGCTGAAGTATTGTCCTCTGTAATACCACAAAAGTTTACCACCCATTGGAAAACAAAAAGTGAAGAGAGATAGGTCAACACCAACCTGAAAAGGCTTGATGATCAGGAAGTGGTCTGATTCTTGTAACCTGAATACTTTCTGGTAAAATGCAATTGCAGAATGAGCCTGAAATTTCAAAGATAATTGTGTGAAAAAAGCTAGAAGTTTAGCAAGAATAACCCAGAAAACATGCTGCAGATTTAGAGCTTGCTTGGATGGGATTAAAAAAAGCAGCTTATAAGCTGGAAACAGCTTATAAGCTGCTTTAGATAAGCTAAGTCAAACGGGACCAATTAATTTTTTGGGCTCTTATACTGGTTCACACTTGAAAGTTGCCCCACAATTAGGACAAAGCATCATCATTCTTACCTACTCGGGCCAGTCGATTAATCCATCCAGGAATTGGCTTTCCCGTGAGACGGAAACAGACTTCATCGGCAAAATGGTTGCAGTTCTTGGCAATCAAATGATAACTGTCCCCATGATATTTTTCTGAAATATGTTCCATAAATGACCGAACTTCTGAACGAGACATGTCTGTGCTGCCCAGGAGCACTGACCGTCTAAAAATAAAACCCGGACAACTACGTGGCTCCACCTCAAAAACCCCACTAGTTGAGTAGTCGTGGGCGCCATACCCATACTCTAGACCATGTACTGCATTGAATCAAGACCAACAACAAAAGAAAGGAACACAAGTTATACTAAAACCAAAAATCTTTAATAATCAAACACACAGCTTTTTTCAAAAGGTTTACAGATAATAAAAGTTAACAGCAGCATCCACTCTGGGAAACGGTATAGCAGAGTGTTCATGCTCAGACTATCGCTGCATGTGGTAGGTTGATGGCAGCCATCTAGCCAGGAGCAAATTCAAGAGATCCTCACGTGCAACAAGAAGTACACCGAAAAAAGAAGAGGACAGGAAACACCAAAGAGTGGGAAAGCAAGAGAACTATTCATAAAACCCTGATGCTTAAAATAGAAGAACAAAGCTAAGGGCTCTTACTCATACATCCTGCTATTCTTCATAAGTAGACAGAAAAAAGAAAAAGAAAAAGCAAAACTATCAAAAAATAAGTAGAACAGACCGGACAGGTTTGAGAAAGAGAAAGCATCATGGATGGTTTACATGCGAAGGTTCTCGATCTCACCACAAGCCCCAATTCCCGGAACAAAATAACATCACATGGGCAGGCTTAATCAGAAGAATTCAAAACCCTAAGGAGTCATTTATTTTGCATATAAAACATGAGTTCAGGCATTAAATTGCAATCTCAGTGGCTAATCAATAATCCAATCAAATTACCAATTTGCTATAAATGGAATTGTCTAATCTTCATCAAGAGCAGGCGGATTTGAGAGAGAGAGGTTCATGTATTTCATCTTGACAAAGGCCGTAATTCCACTTTTTCACTTATTTCCCCTCCCCAAGAATTCTTACTTTAATTTCTTTGTCCTTTAGGGATATCATTTTCCTATATAATTCTGGTTTAACACATACATGATCCTGTCAGGACTAAATGTACACTAAGGTGACAGGAAATTAGAAAATGACTTGACAAAGCATCTCGTGCTTGCGATTTCTTGATGCTGTAGGTAAAGAAACTTTTTTTTTTTTTTGGTTAAGATAGATGAAGAAGCATTTAGAAGACACCTTGGGCTCTGATTATGCTTCATATGACACGCTTCACGGTGATATTCATTCTACCATCCGATATATATCTACAAGAAAACAAGAAACATTTACAAGTAACTTCTATTTCTCCTGAAATAGACTATTGAACTCTTCACAAAGTCTTTGCAACCCATCTTTCCTTTTTCCAGCTGGTAGGTCGATGGTATTTGCAGACATATCTCTAAATTTATCAACTATTAGTGTATTACTTTGTCAACCTTTTTTATGAAATAACATAGCTTAACCATCTATGAGCCAGTTCCATTATCCATGCAGGTAAGCAGATTTATTCGATAGGCTACAAGACCAGTTGGTTCCTAAACTAAACTACTTAAGGTGACACCTTCAGATCAAAACCTTCACCAACTCTCTAAACTGGCAATTGAACCTTTTGTACCAGACCATAATAGACCTAATGAGAGGATGCAAAATTCACTGAAAGATTCAATATGGGTGGCAAAGAACCTAATGCTTTTGGTAGAGTTTTGGCTTTGTCACATGAGGGGTTTGAGGTTGACACCTAACAAGATTTAAAAAGGATTGGAGAACTAATCAAAGTTCAGAAGGAAATTACCTTTATTACAAAGACACGGAGTGAGGAAAACAGTTAGAGGTAAGAATAGAAGAGGCTTTAAAGTACAACTAATTTTTTATTTTATTTTTTATAACCGCGGTGTCCGAGCCAGCTTGCGCCCTCTACTAATTCAATGGCATACCTGCCACCTCCCACCAGCAACAGGTACCAGGTAACTCTGTCCACCAGTGCTAGAATAGATAGGAAGAAATCACCTAATTTTTTTTGTCTCTGCTGAGATTTGAACATGAGACCTCATGGTTCTCAACCCACTTCATTGACCACTAGGCTACACCCTTGGGTGCGTACAACTAACTATGACATATGAAAGTGTTAGAATATCAAGTGAATATATGTCTAAATCAATACATGTCTAGATTCATTTACTAGAAAAATAAAATCTTATAAAATATTCTATAGGATACCTTCGAATATTCTCTACCTAAAATAGAATATAAACTTATTTTATTAGCTTAGAGATTGTTACCTACCATATTGTAAGCCTACAAATTATACATATGGAGCACCTCTTATACATTGTTACTTAATCAAGTCAATGAAAGGTTTTTTCTATTTGCACATGGTATCGGAGCCTCCACAATCTTGGTAGAGACTCAAATAACTACCACTATCAGCAGAAGTGCCAACCAATGTGGGTTCCCCTTTGGTTAATGTTTTCTTCTTTTCTTCTTCCTTCTGATGACAAGCGTCACTAGTCTCTCTAACGACCATTCCAATGCCACTATATCTCTGGTGACGGGCACTTGCTACTTTCTACGTGACTGACGCCCTCCTCTAAACCTTGAATTACTTGTCCTTGTTTTGCCAATTCAAGTTAGGCTGATAATGTCCTCTATATTTGAAACATGGTATCTCTTTTCCGTCACTAAGACGAGATTTCTTTCCGCGTGAGTGACACTCAATAAAACAAAGAATTTCATACCATGTCAAAATGGCTAACTTTATTGATGGAGATCAAACTAAACAGACACTAACGCTCTGCTTAATTTTCATCACAAAATTGGATGTAACAGCAATATGTATAGCAATACACAGTAAAGGAGAACGGAAAAGCTTTAGTACCTTCTATACCAGAATGAAACACTCCGAGGCCGACCCAATAGAGATAGTTGTTTACAGGTGTGAGATCATATACATTAAGATACAACAAAGCACGATTCTTCTCTCCATTATACTGTTCCTTTGATGCACTTGAGCTAGACCTTAACAATCTCATTGTAGTCCACCCACCCTGGCCACCTCCACCACCCCTTTGCTTTTCCAATATATAGACTATATTCTCAAAAAATCACACTCAATATCCAGGCAGACGACAGCCAATTAGTAAGCACCTAAACTTCATAAACACAAATAAAAGAGACAAATTCAATATAATAAAAGCTTTTAGCACACACTTAATGCGTTCTCATTATACATAACAAACAGAAAGTTAAGCTAGTACACAGGACAAACACGGCTAAAGGTAAAAACTCTAAGATCAATTGACTAGGACCGTAGTCTTAACAATTAGTAAGCAGCTAACCTTCATAAACACAAATAAAAGAGAAAAATTCAGTATAATAAAAGCTTTTAGCCCACACTTAATGCATTCAATTTTAACTCATTAGACATAATCAACATAACGCTAAGCTATTACATAGAGCAAACACACTAATTGAGGTAAAAATGCTAAGATCAATTGACTAGTACCATAATTTAAGCAAATTCCGGAGCTAGGTATAATGAAAGTTCAAAACAGAGCTAAATAGAAGCATATAGGAGACAAATTCAGTAAAATAATAGCTTTTAGCACACACTTAATGCTTCAATTTTAACTCATTATACATAACAAACAGAAAGTTAAGCGAGCAAACATGGCTAATTCAGGTATAAAACGCAAAGATCAATCGACTAGGACCGTAATTTTAAAAAAATTCCAGAGCTAGAGATAATGAAAGTCCGAAACTGAGCTAAATAGAAGCATATACGAGAAAATTACAGAGGAAATATACATATACATACAGAAATATATATATATATACTGCATTCTCAAAAAATCACACTCAATATCAGGCAGCCGCAAGCCAATTAGTAAGTAGCTAAACTTTATAAACACAAATAAAAGAGACAAATTCAGTAAAATAAAATCTTTTAGCACACACTTAATGCATTCAATCAAACAGAAAGTTAAGCTATTACACAGAGCAAAGACGGCTAAAAATGCAAAGATCAATTGAGTAGGACCGTAATTTCAACAAATTCCGAAGCTAGAGATGATGAAAGTTCAAAAGAGAGCTAAATAGAAGCATATACAAGACAAATATACGTATATACATTCGGAAATACGTCTACGAAAGAGATTACCGAGATTTGAGTTGGAAATCGGAGACGTTTGTGCTACGGAGGAGCACGGTGGCGAGGTTACAGATCACCGCCGTGTGCGGCGGAGATAAAGCGGCCGCCGAGTAATATTTTCCCACAGCTGTCGTGTGAATAAAAAAAAGGTTTTATTTTTGGAAAAAGTTGACAAGAGTTATCCTTTGCCTAAATTACACGCTTTCCCTTTGTGATATGCTATATGTTTTTTGTTTGTGTTTTCTCGCCCCGGTGTTCGATAGCCGCATAGATCCATTTTTTTGCCAAGCATTTTGTTCTTTATTCGGGACTCAAACTCGAGATTTCTGGTTGAGGAAGGAGCGGCCTTATCAGCTGCACAAGATGAAATATTCCCTCCGTCACATATTACTTGGTCACTTTTCCTTTTGCGCCTCTTAACAAATCATAAATAAAAGATATATTTTACTACCTTATCCCTAGCTCTCTCCAATAAATACATTCTAATCAAGACTGATTATTTTCAAAAACATTTAATATTAAGGATAAGATGAGAAAGATTTAATTAATTTTATCTTGATTTTGTAAATGAACAAGTAATTTGGGACATATATTTTTAGTAATGTGACCAAGTAATATGGGAAGGAGGGTATACTTAATTTGACGTCATCTCACTTTTATAGTAGCTTACAATTGCCAATAATTTAAAGTCGTTAAAAATTTTAATTTTTAAATTTTTTATTATCAAATTAACTTTTAATTATTATTTTAATATATTTCTTCTATTACTTATATAATATATAATACAAAAAATATTTTAAGTTTATTTTTTAATCAAAAATCAATAAATAAATAGAACCAAGGAATAAAAGTAAAGAAGTAGAAGTGAATTAATAATGTTATGGTTTTTGTTTGGGAGGGGGCGGGGATAGAATTTAAGCAGGTTTGGTAGAAAAATATTTTCGAACAACACTTGATATTTATGTTGAGAAATTTATTAAATATATATAAATAATTTATCAAAAGCTTAATAATTATTATTTTTAAAATTTTAAATTCATAAACTTAAAATTTTAAATTCATGGAAGGAAAGGGTTTGGACTTTGGTTAGTTAAATGTAAAGCGAATGTGCCCAACTAATCATAGGGCAGCTGACTACAGCCTAGAACCTTTTAAAAGTAACGTGTCAACACACGACCTTTTTCAATGATCACTCATCATTCCTATTAAAATATAAACACTTTGAATATTCTTTTGGATTTGCTGATATCCATAACAAGAATGTGGAGAATAAATTTGATTATGCAGTCAACAACTATATTTGGATGAACTTAATATATATTAAAAGAAAAGGTCATGATGCCTGAGGTATCCCTGTTATATTTAGATGAAGTTAATATATAAAAAGAAAAGGTCATGGTGCCCGGGGGTTTGGATGCACGCCTACTAAAAATCACTATTTTCAATTACTAGGATGCACGCCTACTAAAAATCACTACTTTCCCATTAAAACTTCTCACTGAAAAATGTGTAGTCGCTATTTCTATTGAATGTCGGTGAGAAAAATTTAAATAGTATTATTCTCACACGAAAAAATTAGGAAGTTCTCCTGCATTTTAATGAAAATCTGTTTCCTACCATATGTTTTCCCAATGAGCTAGTTCCGTGGTAATGAGATGAAAAAATCATGTTTTATAATACAAATTTCCCACTCAATGTCAGTGAAAAAAACCTGGATAGAATTCTGACTTTTATATGAACAAAAAATAAGATATACAAATCTGATAGTATCATTAGACTTCAAGAACAAACTAGTTAAGTTAACAAGAACTTTAAAAACAAAATATGAAAATCCAATCGAAACAATAGACTAAGTAGTACTCACAATTTAAGGATCAAATAGTCCCCACAAGATTACGCAAAAATATATATCAGGCAATTGTACTCTGCTACTAAGGCTTAGTATTCTTCTCTCTTTGAACTTTGATCACCAAAGTCCACACCCTTTGATTGTCCATACAACTCAAATTTTATTCATTTTTTTTTTATTTCCTACGTCATAGTATTACCTCTCAACAGATGTTTGAAGGTTTTTGGTTCAAAATCTGGGTAAAGTGCAGGGTCTGATAACAAAAAGTATTCCAATTATATGGTACGAGTGACATTGAGAGCAACATTTTATTAGAAATATAACAGGAACTAGTAGTCATGACTCATGACTCAGGCTTTTACACAATAAAATTCAACAGTATCATTAGACTTAAGCAACAAATTAAAATCCTAAAGTTAACAATGAATATTTAAAGAAAATCCAACTCAAATTTAATCCATTCTTTCTTTCCTGTGTCCTAGAAGAACAAGAACGAGTAGATTAAATCCACAAAACTCAATTTGATTTTCATGGATGGAATCAATACAATCTCTCCTTTACAGGTGGAGGTAAATTGAAAGCTCATAAATGTATCTTTTTATATTGTAGAACTTTGATGGTAGCTCAATTGTTTGCTTCTTCACCCATATTGTCCCATCAGTAGTTTCACATGACCCATTATATAAAACATACAAAGGAATATTGCCATCTCATTCAAAATGCTCTCGATCTAGAATTGCAACTTCTCCCTTTATCTCCACTACTGTTGGCGACAATTTTGTAAGGATTGACGTCGAAACCCCAGGAGGGAATGCGATCATTCTAAAATTTTCATCTCCAACATTGAATGCACTTATGTGATAGTAGTTTATAGAATAAATGACCCCATCGATATGAACACTATTATTCCTTGTAGGGAAGAATCTAAAGCAACATTGAATCTCTCTCCATGACCGTGTCCATCCCGAGAGTGAAAATATTCCAATTGTGTCGAGTTCCATCAGAAGCCCGGTGTGCCATGAGAACTTTATGTTTTTTGGTCCTGGAATCAAAACCCAAGGAGCAACAAGTTATAATTTTACTGTCAACTATTTTGGTCATGGGTCTGGGAAGAAAAACATGTTGTTTTGTAAAAGGATTGCAAATTGCAACATGTCCATACTTATTCCATAGGCAAAGTAGGCCATTGATAGATTCCAGCTGATCAAATTTAAAGAAACATGACTCATTCAAGTACCGGAGTAAGGAAAAAGCTAGTTGGTCTTTTTTGTGTTCTAAATCACTAGTAATAAAGGCCTTATGGGAAACTGAATGGGGGTTGTGATATAAGGAAGCAAAAGGATTTAGAAACGCACCTAAATCGCAACAGAGACTTGACTGATGGAACCCTTGCGAGAATATCAAACACAATCTCTTCGGGAATATGTGAAGAATTACCACTAGCAACAACTTTGTTCTCCTCCATGTAATTATCACTAGTTGTGTCAGAAGATAAGATTTGATTAGTTTGATAAAAGCAATCAAGCGCAGCAGAATATATAAAGAGTCTAGTACAAAGGTCCCCTATTGAGTTTTACGGACTAGTTTTGCGGCAACAATAACATATTAGTAGCGTTTGATTAATTTGTGTTTCGCCTTTATTGGGTGGAAAAGGTAACCGTATCGAGAACAACCCAGACATCTTTGTTTGAATGGTTGTTACCTATTGTGCCGTTAGTTTAATAGATAATATTTGATTTGATTGTTAATTAAATTTTAAATATAATAATACTTTAATTTGAATATTCTTTTGGATTTGCTACCCATAACAAGAATGTGGAGAATAACACCCGCAAGGGCTGGCCTAGTTGGGTGGGTGAGTGGTTTCCAACATGGGAGATCTGAGATCGATTTCTCTCACCAGCAGCCTTTTCAGTCGGAGTTCGTCACACCGGGCTTGCCTAGTGCGGTTTACATTTCCTTTATGATTTGCGAGTCATTGCACAGTGAGCAAGTTAACCCAGTGCATGCACACCCGAAGATAGCGGCTGCGGATTTCCCTGGGGGGTTAAAAAAAAAAAACTATACTTATTTGGATGAAGTTAAGATATAAAAAGAAAAGGTCATGATGCCCAAGGTATCCCTATTATATAAGCTGTAATAATTCATCCAAACAGGAAAAAACATACTTATTTGTTCAGTTTGGCTGGGTTGGCGGGTTTGGACGTCGGGGCGGGGGGAGGGGATTATTAGAATTTAGAAATATCAAATATAGCAGGCGGAGTAGTCATGACTCTGACTTTTATAACAAGGGCAATTAGCAGGAATGCCCTCATTTGGGGTGGTCTTTAATTTTTGTCCCTCAAATTGTTGGTCTTTAATTCTTGCCCTTCATGTAGAAACCCTGAGGTTTTGGGTTTGAATCCGACTTCAGCATAAAAATAAAAAATAATTTCGCAAGGCAAGATTCGAGGAAAGTTATGCCGAATCCAGCATAACTTTAGTTATGCCTTAAGACAACCTATCCTGTCTTCGGCAGAGGTTTCCTTAAGGCATAACTAAAGTCATGCCGGATCCAGCATGAGTTGCCATATAAGGCAAACTTTTAGTTATGCTTTAAGGCAACTTATGTCGGATCCGGCATAACTTTAGTTATGCCTTAAGGCAACCTATGCCGCATAAGATAAACTTTTCTCAAAGTCTTGCAATTATTTTTATTTTTATGCCCGAGCGGGAGTTCGAACCCAGAATCTCAGTATTTTCGGCAACCTTTTCAAGCGTAGGGCAAAACTTAAAGACCACCAATTTGAGGGACAAAATTTAAAGACCACCCCAAAAGAAGGGCAATCCGTGCAAAAAAAATATTATAACAACAAATAAGATGTTACACAAATCTGATAGTATCATTAGACTTTAGCAACAAATTGAACTAAGTTAATAAGAAGTTTAAAAAAATCTGAAAATCCAAACAAAACAATAGACTAAAGAACATTTTAAGGATTAAATAGTCTCCACAAGATTAAGCTAAGATATATATCGGTTAACTCTACTATTAAGGCTAAATGATTTTTTTTTTTTATCGTTAGCGAAAAGAGTATATTTGCACCATCTGTGGAACGACGGGGATATATATATACACATTTTTTTAACGAGGTGTGCATCTGCTCTAAATCACATAGTTGAGGGGTATATTTACACCTTTTCCCAATACATTAATCAAAGGATTCACTAGTCACCACCCATTTCATAAATGTTATAGGTCGTTCTTGAAATAATTTTAGTATTACATACTATATTACACATGTGTTTTCAGAAAACCGCAGTATATACATAACAAACCTCGTAATATACATCGGTTATTGCGGCATTTTTGTTGTTTAAATTAGCCGTTTAAAATCATCGTAATTGCAAAAATTCAAAACTAGTTGTTTAAATTCCGACAGTTATAACCGACGTAATTGATTAATTTCTTATTTATTTTACATTATTTTATTTTGCCAATTTTGTCATTCCACATTTACATCCTATTTATTTCACCCTATACATTTAAACTTCCATAGCACTGCATAATAATTCTAACACAATATGAAAAATCAAATAAACAAAATATTCATCATATAAACCAAAGTACTCCAAAATTACATAAGCAAAATCCTAAACTTTCAAAGTGTTATTCAACATTCCTAAATTACATCATCAAAATACTAAAGTGTTAACGTGTTATTCAAAAATACTACTCAAAAAAGTCAAAGTTGATCCTAAAAATGATTTCTAATCGGCACTCGGTCCATCATCATAATTATTTCCCACTACAAGAAATTAGGCCTACGCCAACATTTTATAAATGTCGTATTAAGTATCATAAGTGTCACAAAATCACTTAGCGACATTTATTTTACACTTAGACCAAATGTCGTAAATTTTTATGTCGGTAATTTTCTGACATTTATATTAATGTTGGTCGAGGATTTACGACATTTATTTACGACTTTTTTGAAATGTCACATTAAAGTTTTCAACATTTAGATTAATGTCGGTAAAATAGTTAGTGACATTTATTTACGACTCTTATTAAATGTCACATGTTTTGAGTTTAAACTCTATTTAATTGTGACATATAAAGAAATGTCGCAATTCCTAGCAAAGTTTTTCGTCCGAATATTTAGAGCCCGTTTGGATTGGCTTACAGCTTAAAGCTGTTTGCAGCTTATAAGCTGAAAAAAATAAGTTGGGGTAGTCCAACTTATTTTTTTTGGCTTATAAGCTGTTTTCAGCTTATAAGCTGCTTTAGATAAACTAAGTCAAATGGGTCCAATTATTTTTTTGAGCTTATTTTAAGCATAAAATGACTTTAAGCTGGTCAGCCAAACACTCAAAAAAGCTGAAAACAGCTTATAAGCCAACTTATAAGCCAATCCAAACGGGCTCTTAGTCAAATTATAGTTAAGGATTGGCCGATGAATTAGCTACCAATCCTAGCTAATGTTTAGCTAGGGATTTTCCTAGGGAAATCTCCCGCTATTTTTTTGCGGAAATCGAATTTGTGCGCTAATTATCCCCTAAAGATTATGATTAACTAGGGATATCCCTAGCTTTATTTAGGGAAGATGCCTAGCCAAATAGATAGTTAATAAGTATTTAGCAAGAGTACAATTTTGGTGGTAATTTTCCCCCCTTAAAGATTATAATTTAACTAAAGGACAATCCCATACTAATCCCTAGCTATGTTTTACCTAGGGAAGTTTCCTAGCCAAATCAGTAGATAATTTTTTAGTGGGATACGATTTTGGCGCTAATTATTGTCCAAAAGATTGTCTCGTTATGAAACGAGTCCAGAACCAAAATACCCCTAAACAAGTGGGGTTCAACCAAAATACTCTAGAAAAAAAATTGTGACAAAAGTACCTTTAACGCAGTATTTTACTGCGTTAAAGGACTTAACCGTAACGGCACGGTTAAGTCCTTTAACAGTAAAATACTGCGTTAAAGAATATATATATATTTTTCTATAACGCAGTATTTTATTGCCTTACAAAACCCAGTAAAAAATAAATAAATTTGGTCAACTTTTTTTTTTGTTGCAACACTTAGTGTTTTTTTCCATACTTTTGTTTTTTTCCATACTTTGACCAAACGATTAGTCGTGTGTCAAGACTCCTAAATGTCAATAGGTTATATAGAACCTAATATTTTTTTCTGCGGACAATAATGTAGGCTCAATATATCAAGGATACGTAAACGTTTCGATCGTCATTTTAGGGGTTGAAAAGGTGTTCGAAGTAAGTTTTGTTTGAAAACTTTAGGTTTAAGTGTTCTATATACATATACGTCCATTTTTGTTTGAAGACTTGTTAGCATTAGCTTAAAGTTTTTTATTATAAGGGTTTAGATTTAAGTGTGTTATTTTTTAATGCATAACTTTATTTCGAATATACACGATTTTTTGCGCTCGGATGTCCAATTTACGCGATTTTTTTTTTTTGCAACATATTCGAAATAAAGTTACGCATTAGAAAATAACACACTACTTAAGGAACACTTAGTGTTTTTTTTTCATAAAAAGATCGCAACATCTTATTTTAATAATTCTTTTTTTTGCAACACTTAGTGTTTTTTTTTCTATACTTTGACCAACGATTAGTCGTGTGTCAAGACTCCGAAATGTGAATATTTATTTAGAACCTGATATTTTTTTCTGCATACTATAATGTAGGCTCAATACATCAAGGATACATAAACGTTCAGATCGTCGTTTTAAAGGTTGAAAAGGTACCTGAAGTAAGTTTTGTTTGTAAACTTTAGGTTTAAGTGTTTTATTTTTTAAGGTTTTGATTTAAGTGTGTTATTTTTTAATCAAGACATAAGTTTATTTTGAATATAAATTTAATTCAATTAGATAAAAACATATTTAAAAATACCCCGGAAAAGCTAGTTGTAAAGTGGTCAAACTTTAGATGGTCATAACTTTGCACTCGGATGTCCGTTTTACGCAATTGTTTTTTATTATGCGTATTTTTTCGAGATCTAGCTGGCGGTTTGGCCAGGTCGATTTTCCAAAAAAACACCTGTTATCTTATTCAATTTCAATTTTCCCCCAAATTGGCGTGAAGTTTTTAATTTTCTTTACTGATAATATGATGACATGCGATAGATTTCAACGTAAAAATCCCGGGGTAATGTAGCTGTGAATGTCAATTTCACTTTTGTGGTTTTAATTTTCGAAAATAAAGCTGACTAATTTTCTCGACATATAAAAGTTGAATAAAATAATCTTACAAAAATAGAACACTTAAACCTAAAGTTTTCAAACAAAACTTATTTCAAGCACCTTTTCAACCCCTAAAATGACGATCCGAACGTTTACGTATCATTGATGTATTGAGCCTACGTTATTGTATGCAGAAAAAAATATCAAGTTCAATATAAAATATTGACGTTTCGGAGTCTTGACACACGACTAATTGTTGGTCAAAGTATGGAAAAAAACACTAAGTGTTGCAAAAAAAAAAAGTTGACCAATTTTTTTTTTTTACTGCGTTATAGAAAAAAAATCTTTAACGCAGTATTTTACTGCGTTAAAGGACTTAACCGCGCCGTTACGGTTAACACAGTAAAACAATTTTTTTTCTGGGATATTTTGGTTCTGGACTCTTATGAAACGGTCCATAGCTAATCGCTGGTTAAACGGTATATAGGGAAGTTCCCTGCAAAATCTAGGGATGTAAATGGGGCAGGGTAGGGTAGGGAGGGGTAGGGCAAGCCTTGACTCGCTAGGATTTTGACCCGCACTACCCTGCCCTGCCCTATTTAGCATTTTTTCAAAATTTTCCTGCCCTACATAAAGGAACTAGATTCGGGTCACCGATGTGGGTCAACCCGGATCCATATAAATAATAAATATATATTTAATTTAATTTAAGTTAAAAGGAAAGGACACAATTGTTGGAAAAAAATTTCTAACAGTTGTACCTGTTCAGGAAACATAAAAGAAGTTCTGCAGAAAAACTTCTCACTTCTGCAAAAAAGACGTTTCCTTTCTTCATTTCAAAATAGAGAAAAAAAAATTCTCTTCTTCTCCGTGAAGAATTACAGTGGTAGATTCCTAAGAAGAACGAAAGCAATCTTCATCAAATATTGGAACAATCTTCTGTAACAGGTACGACTTAGACTGTGAACTTTATACGGTATAAATCATGTTTTATACATGTGATTATACCGTCGACTAATGAAACAAATATAGATGGATTTTGGGAGAACTATGTATTAATTCTTAGATCGATTGTATTATTTCATTGCTATCAGAACCTTGGGTTAAATTTTGGTTTACTAGTCGTAATCCTTCATAGTACCATGAGACAAGTTTGATTATTATTTTTCATATAATGTAACAAGTTTTTGTTATCACGAATCTGTGCACCAAATTGTTTTATTATTCTACAGTGAGTTTTTTTTTTTTTTTTCAATCCGTTTGAAAAAGTTCCCTGTCGGAACTTTAAAGAAAAATAACAGTGATGTAAATACAAGAATGCTTGATATAGTTCGTAATAATTAATTGAAGCAAAACATTCGCGTCATCTTGTGATCTTGTTATTGGTATCAGAATGCTAATATTATTGACTAAAGGAATTTTGTTGCGTAATGCAACCCCGAAATAGCCCAACTATTCTTTGTAGTGACAGAGAATAGTTTTTATGGCCAAACGGCTACTTAGAAAGAGTTTCTAATTGTGGAATTTTTTCTTTAGGGTAAAGATGCATGGTAATTGAGAATTGACTTTCACCAATTTGTGTGTTGGTTTGACAAAATCAGTAGCGTGTGTGTAATATGTATTGAGGCAAAGACAAAACTTTTTATTTTATGGCTAAGAATATAAAGTAAGTGTTATAAAATGAAGCTAAAAGAGTCACAATATTAATGGATGAAAACCATAGAAATAGAATGACAAAAGAGGAGAGATTTTTACTATTCTTCCAAAATGTGTTTTTTACAAGTGTATCTCATATGAAAATTTATGCCTCTATTTATAGTGATACATATGTATTTAATATATGAAATGGTGGAGGAAAATGGAGGAACCATTAAGATGGTGGAGGAAAATGGAAGAACCATTAAGATGGTGAAGGAGAAGCATTATATTTGTGTATTGGACATCCATAATATATTTCATAACACTCCCCCTTGGATGTCCATAGATGATGTGCATTGTTAAAAACCTTATTGGGAAAAACCCTGTGGGAAAAAGCCTCAATGAAGGAAAAAGAGTACACATATCTAGTAATACGCTTTGAGAGTTGCCTCATTAAAAACCTTACCAAGAAAACCCAATGGGACAAAACTTGGTTAAGGAAAAAAGAGTACAACACGTATTTCACTCCCCCTGACGAAGACCAATATTCAGATGTCGGAGTCTTCGCATTCCAATCTTGAATATCATTTTCTCAAGAGTTGAAGTTGGCAAAGATTTGGTGAACAAATCTGCAGGATTGTCACTTGAACGAATTTGTTGCACATCAAGATCACCATTCTTCTGGAGATCATGTGTGAAAAATAACTTTGGTGAAATGTGCTTCGTTCTATCTCCTGTTATAAATCCTCCCTTTAATTGAGCTATGCATGCAGCATTATCTTCATATAATACTGTGGGTATTTTTGTATCACACTTCAAGCCACATCTTTCTCTGATGAAATGTATCACTGATCTCAACCACACACATTCTCTACTTGCTTCATGAATAGCTATTATCTCGGCATGATTCGAAGAAGTAGCAACAATGGACTGCTTTATGGATCGCCATGATATAGCAGTACATCCGCATGTAAACAGATAGCCTGTTTGAGATCGAGCTTCATGTGGATCAGATAAATAACCTGCATCTGCATAACCAACAAGATCTGTACTACCTTTGTTAGTATAAAACAGACCCATATCGCTAGTTCCCTTCAGATATCGCAATATATGCTTAACTCCGTTCCAATGTCTTCGTGTAGGAGAAGAGCTATATCTTGCTAGCAAATTAATAGAGAACGCTATGTCAGGTCTTGTAGCGTTAGCAAGATACATAAGTGCACCAATTGCACTAAGATATGATACTTCAGGGCCAAGAAGCTCTTCATTTTCTTCTTGAGGTCGGAACGGATCTTTGCTCACTTCAAGTGATCGAACAACCATTGGAGTACTTAACGGATGCGCATTGTCCATGTAAAATCGCTTTAAGACCTTTTCGGTATAAGCAGATTGATGGATAAGGATCCCATCTGTCAATTGTTCAATCTGCAAACCAAGACAAAGTTTTGCTTTTCCCAGATCTTTCATCTCAAATTCTTTCTTTAAATATTCAATCGCCTTTTGGAGCTCTTCTGGAGTTCCAATTAGGTTTATGTCATCAACATAAACAGCGATTATAACGAACTCTGATTTTGCTTTCTTAATAAAAACACATGGACAAATGACATCATTTATATAACCTTCTTTTACCAAGTACTCACTGAGGCGATTGTACCACATGCGCCCTGATTGTTTTAGACCATACAATGATCTTTGTAATCTGATTGAATACATCTCCCGAGACTTTGAGTTAATTGCTTCAGGCATTTTAAATCCTTCAGGAATTTTCATATAGACTTCATTATCAAGTGATCCATAAAGGTAAGCTGTAACCACATCCATCAGATGTATTTCAAGGTTTTCATGTACAGCTAAACTGATGAGATATCGAAATGTTTTGCCATCCATAACGGGTGAATATGTTTCTTCATAGTCGATACCGGGTCGTTGAGAGAATCCTTGTGCAACAAGGCGTGCCTTGTATCTCACAATTTCATTTCTCTCATTCCTTTTTCACACAAAAACCCATTTATGGCCAATTGGTTTTACACCATTAGGCGTTTGGACTACAGGTCCAAAAACCTCACGTTTGGCAAGTGAATTCAAATCTGATTGAACTGCCTCTTGCCATTTTGGCCAATCATATCTTCGTCGACATTCTTCGACAGATTGGGGTTCCTGATTGTCAATGTCTTTCATAATATTTATTGCAACATTATATGCAAAAACATTATCCACCATAATCTTCGATCGATTCAAATTTATCCCATCACTAGAAGAACTCAATGATAGTTCTTTATTTACTTGAGTCTCGGGTTCCCTAATATCTTTAGGAGTATCGGGATTAGTCAGATCTTGAATATCTTCATGATATTCTTTCGTAGTGTCATTTTGATCATTTTTCATGTTTCTTTTTCTAGGATTTTTATCCTTAGAGCCCAATGGCCTACCACGCTTCAGGCGCGTATGAGATTCAGAGGCTATGACACTAGTAGATTGTCCCTTTGGGACATCAATTCGGATAGGCACATTCTCTGCAGGGATATGTGACTTAGTTATCCTTTTCAAATCAGTAAATGCGTCTGACATTTGATTTGCTATTTTTTTGCAAGTGAATGATCTTCTGGATCTCCTGTTCACATATGGGAGCACGTGGATCAAAATGAGATAGTGATGGAACTTTCCACGCAATTTCTCTTTTAATTTCTTTTTTCTCTCCCCCTAATTGTGGGAAATTTGTTTCATCAAATCGACAATCTGCAAATCGGGCAGTAAATAAATCTCCCGTCAATGGCTCAAGATAGCGAATAATAGAGGGTGATTCAAACCCAACATATATACCTAACCTTCTTTGGGGGCCCATCTTAGTACGATGTGGTGGTGCTACAGGCACATATACAGCACAACCAAAGATTCGGAGATGAGCAATATTTGGTTCATGACCAAATACTAATTGTGATGGGAAGTATTTATTATAATGAGTCGGTCTGAGACGAATAAGAGATGCTGCATGTAAGATAGCATGTCCCCAGACGGTAGTGGGCAACCGTGTTTTCATAAGCAGTGGTCTTGCTATCAATTGTAGTCTTTTAATAAATGACTCAGCAAGTCCATTTTGGGTATGAACATGTGCTACAGGATGTTCAACTTTTATCCCAACTGATAAACAATAATAATTAAAAGATTGAGACGTAAATTCTCAAGCATTATCGAGGCGTATAGACTTAATGGGATGGTCTGGACACTGTGCCCTTAAGCGTATTATCTGTGCTAATAATTTCGCAAACGCCAGATTGCGAGAAGATAGGAGGCACACATGAGACCATCTTGAAGATGCGTCTATTAGGACCATAAAATATCTAAATGACCCACAAGGTGGATGAATAGGTCCACATATATCCCCATGTATACGTTCTAGAAAAGCAAGAGATTCAATGTCAACTTTCATTTGTGATGGCTTAGCTATCAATTTACCCTGATAACAAGCAGCACATGAAAATTCACCACTTTCAAGAATCTTCAGGTTCTTAAGTGGATGCCCATTTGAATTTTCAATAATTCGTCTCATCATTATTGATCCAGGGTGACCTATTCGGTCATGCCAGAGCAAAACAATACTTGAATCATTAAACTTCTGGTTTACAATCGAGTGTGCTTCAATTGTACTAATTTTTGCATAATACAGTCCAGAAGATAAAGTTGGCAATTTCTCCAAAACATATTTCTGGCCGGAGACATTCTTTGTAATAGCAATATATTCATCATTTATTTCGTTTAATGTCTCGGCGTGATACCCATTACGGCGGATATCTTTGAAACTTAACAAGTTTCTTGGGGATTTAGAAGAGAATAATGCATCTTCTATAACAAGTTTCGTCCCCTTAGGCAGAAATATAGTAGCTCTTCCGGAGCCTTCAATCAATTTCGAATTGCCAGAAATTGTATTAATATTTCCCCTTTTTCTACGCAAGTTAGAATAGTATTTCTCATCTTTGAATATGGCATGCGTTGTTCCACTATCAATCACACAAATATCTTCATGATTGGTCATTGATCCAAATAAAATTTGAGGAATTTCCATAGATTCTTCAAAAATGAAATAATAAATAAAGTGAACATCGAAGTAGATATTATGATTAGACAAAGTATTACACACATTTTATTATATAAATATGAAAACATAACCACATACAAATGACACTTATAAAATATCTAAGTTTTCACAGATCCATCACCGATCAAATGATCTATTTTCCCTTCAGGGAGTTCAAAGAAATCTGCCACATCTAGATGCATGGGCTCAATATTATTTTCAGAAATAAAATTTGCTTCAGCATCTTTTTCTGCCTTTTTGAGAGAGGCTTGATACAGATCAACTAGGTGCTTTGGTGTACGACAGGTACGTGACCAGTGCCCCTTTCCTCCACATCGGTAGCATTTATTTTCTGAGTTTTTCTTTTGCACAGCTTTATGCTTTTCATCTTTCTTTTTACACTGCTGGTGGTGAAAGATATTATTTGGTGCAAAACGAGAATCATGATTAAAATTTCTTCCTCGACCACGACCATGACCACGACTGGGGCCACAATCTCTTCCACGCCTAGAATGGCGAAAATTTGCCTCATTCACTTCTGGGAATGGGGCAGTACCAATGGGTCGGCTTTCATGATTTTTCATTAATAATTCATTATGTTGTTCAGCCACTAGAAGATGTGCGATTAGATCAGAATATTTCTTGAACTTCATTTCTCGGTATTGCTGCTGCAGGAGCATACTCGAGGCAGGAAAAGTGGAGAATATTTTCTCCAGCATATCATGATCAGTGATATTTTCACCACATAATTTCAACTGAGAAATAATTTTAAACATGGCAGAATTATATGCTTTAATAGATTTAAAATCTTGTAGCTTTAAATGGAGCCAATCAAAACGTGCTTGTGGAAGTATGACCATCTTCAGGTGGTCATATCTATCTTTTAAATTATTCCACAGAGTAAGAGGATCTTTAACAGTGAGATATTTCATTTTCAAGTCTTCATCAAGGTGATGGCGAAGGAAAATCATTGCCTTGGCACGGTCTTGGTTTGATGCCTCATTTTTATCTTTGATGGTGTCTGCCAGACCCATCGCATTAAGGTGAATTTCGGCGTCAAGAATCCAAGACATATAGGTATTGCCAGATATATCTAAAGCTACAAATTCACGTTTGGTAAGATTTGCCATTAGTAAAGAAAAATAGAAAATCAATACCTTCGAGGCTTTAAAGTATTTTCTCGGAACGGCAGAGTCTCGTGCTGATAACGTGTTATAAAATGAAGCTAAAAGAGTCACAATATTAATGGATGAAAACCATAGAAATAGAATGACAAAAGAGGAGAGATTTTTACTATTCTTCCAAAATGTGTTTTTTACAAGTGTATCTCATATGAAAATTTATGCATCTATTTATAGTGATACATATGTATTTAATATATGAAATGGTGGAAGAAAATGGGAGAGCCATTAACATGGTGGAAGAAAAAGGAAAGAACTATTAACATGATGGAAGGAGCATTATATTTGAGAAATGGACATTCATAATTTCATAACAGTAAGAAAGTTTTTGCTCCAAGTTAGTCATGAAAAAAAAGGTGCTTTTTCTTAGATTACGTTTTTTTAAGATGAGAAAAGAAATCATGCAAAGTCATGTCATGGTGGTTAAAGTAGTGGGGTATAATACCCACGTTTTTTTTTCTGTCTGTGTGGCTGCATAGTTTCTTTTAACCATTTGTTTATGCTCTGTGTGACACAACATTTTGCATTTTTAATGCTATTATTGTAATGTTTAATATTTCTATATTTGTTATAGAATTTATCCTTATTTAATCTTGAATTTATGTGATTTAAGATGTGTTCCTTATATAATTGATTGTGTTAGATTTATGACATATTAGAATTTGGGTAATGATTGGGAACATAGTGAAATTTCGATTTCAGATCTAACGTGAAATAAATTTTAATATAGTTGGTTATTTTAAGGATTAGTATGTATATGAATTACGCTCTAAAAATGTACATAAATGTCTCAAATAGTTCATACTTTGTTATCAATATATCAACTACTACGAGAATATTAGTGTTGACACCCAATTTTGTCCCGCCTCTCCTCCAAAATACCTATTTACGCTTCTAATATTTTTAGAAAATTAAAAAAATATATATATTTATTTTTTACTAAATTATTAGCCTCTTATCAATACCGGCACTTCATTATTCTATTACGATTACTATCATTATTATTATTATTATTATTATTATTATTATTATTATTATTATTATTATTAGTACTATAATTCACAATTTTTTTTTATCATTTCGACATTTTACCAGCTTACGCACACACATCGCATTTATCTTTGCATAATTAAATAATAGTATTTATTTTACTGTGGATTTTCGAAATATTATTACACGGCTATTACAACGCCATTTTTTATCTGAGCATTAATGAGCATAATCTCATATTGAGCAATATTTTAACACAAGTTATTTCGTGCACTCAGTCCGTATTTCTGATTTATCGGACCCCGAATCAAAGTCCAATCAACTCATAAATGTTTTTAACTAGCCCATATTTTGATCCCAATTTTTAGACCAGTCCAGGTTTTAATTCATTAGCCCATTCTTTTAATACCCGGTCCAAAATTTGACCCAGTCCACAAATGGACTGGGTCCAGCCCATTCCCGTTTCAGAATAAGGGAACCCTAAAGGTTTCCCTTCACTTTCCTTTTCCTTTTCTTTTCTCTCCGCCTCTCTCCTCTTCTCGTTCACCCCCGCCGCTCCCCTCTTTTCCGATCCGCTACCCCACTCCCACGCTCCTCGTCCCCACCTCGCCGACGACCCCCACACCGCTACCCCACCACGCTCCTCGTCCCTACCGCGCCTCATCTCCCTCTCTCCACTCATCTTTGTCCCCCCCACGCTCCTCTGTCTCCCCACTTCTCTTTGCCCCACTCCTCTCTTCCTTTCTTCAGCACAAAACCAAAAAAAACCTATAAAGAGTTGTTGAGTGAATCGTTAAAGGAGGAGGATTTTTTGGGAGCTTGATGGGAAACCCCCAAAAGAGCGAAATCTTTGATTCAGAAAGTTTCTCAATAACTGATTTTCGGTTCAAGGAATCCCTTGCAAAATAATTTCTTTTAGCTGTCACAATATCACGAAATATCGAATAAAAAAATACTCAAACAATTTCTTCGTCTGTTCTGCGGTTGTTGTGAATCCGAGTCTCGCAACATCGAATTTGAAGTGTTCGAGGTTAGATCGAAACCTTCGCCTCACTTCGCTGCACTCAAAAAAGGTAATATCCCCTTTCGTCTTAATTTTTACTTGTTTAGATTAATTCAGTTAAGATTAATGTTGGGTTGCTGATTTGTAGTGTATGATTCTCTTCTTCGTCTTAACATTATGTTTATCATTTTAATTCTGTATTTCTCAATCTGTGCGGAATATTTAGTTGTAATTTTATTAAAGTTAAGTAATTAATTGGCTTTACTCTCATATGTCAAGTCTGCTTGCTGTTTGTTCAGTTTGAACAAGTTTAGTTTAAGATGGTATAGTGTCAAGTAACTCAAGGATAGAGATTAAGGTACAGTTTTAAGCTTACGTATTGGTTTAGTAAAGCTATTAGAATGTAAAAGCTCTAGTTTGGATAAGTGTGTTCATATGAATATAGCCAAGGACTAGGTGATTTAAGTTCCAAAATGATCACTGCTGAACCATATTTATATCCCTATAATCAAGCAGGCATGTATGTCTATGTGTGTGTTATTTGAGGATTTTGAAGCCCATGATAGTGTTCTTTTCCTCTGTTTTGAAACGGTTTCTTGTGTTTTTCCCTTAAAAGTTAGCGGCTAAACGACTACTTTGGTTTTAGTTTCGGGTAAGCATTAGAGTTCTCCAGTGCTGAAAATTGAAGCATTTTAGTGCTCTGTTGCTTTTGCTTGATATATACCCTTACCATTAAATGAGCTTAGGGATGTGCGTGTTTTGTTTTGAGGCCTCACCATAAAGCTGTTTTTGCCGTGCTTGAAATGCTTTCTTGTCTCGAAAATGTCATCAGCCAAAAGATTACTACTTTAGTATTAGTTTGGGTAATCATTTGAGTTATCAATGCTGAAGAAAAAATGAGATATGGGAAGAGCATTGAAAGAAATAGTCATTATTGTCGTCTTTGTGATTGTGAATTATGATCCATGAAACTAGGATATTTTGATGGGATAAGGAATATTGAAGTGAACAGGTGAATAAAAATAAATGAAAAGAAACTGGAATTGTCTGGCTGGTTCTTTCTAAACCAGTGTGTGTCAACTTTTTCTCTTCTCTCAATCATGGTTGTAAAAAGCTTATGTTTTCCTGGAAATCTGAATCTATATGAGCTGTTTTGTATGTTAATGATGCTGTTATTCCAATTAAGTATGCATATGTCGAATGAAGTCCTGTCTAAATCATGATTTCTTATTTGGAAAGTCCAAATTTGTTTGTAGAAGGTCCGGCAGAGTCGAACTGTGATCGTAATGGTCTGAAGTGTGATTTGCGTATAAATGTTAGGCTCTTATTTTAAGCCATTTATTTGCCTTGAGCATTGAAACAGAATGGAAATTATGGTGAATAAATATATACATCTCTTAAGTGTAAATATCTTGTTCAACAGATTTCAACAGAACCAGTAGTTCCAGTACTTTTTTTTGACATCAGAAAATTCATTTTGAACCAAGTAGAACTTCTAGGAATCATTTCATCTATGGATTATTGTTAGCTCTTTTTGTATTTCCCACATCATGTTGTATAAGCTAGAAATGACATGTGAAGATTCTCTCTTTTCCAGTCAACTGCTGCTGGTAGGCTTTAAAACAATAATAAAAATGACTCTAAATTCTAAGTCTTTAAATTTCGGATTGATCTGTTGCTGCTTGATAAATTCATTGTTATGGCTTATTGTTTTGGTTGCTGAGTCTTAAAAGGAAGAGCAAAGTTTAACCAGAGATGGGATCTTGAATCTTAAAATCACTAAAAATGAATCATCTGATCACTGATCGCTTAAAGTCTCTACCCTTCAAGAGCAAGACTGATTTCCTGTCCTTTGCCATATCTTTTAGTTTATAGCATGTGCAAGTCTTGAAGTTACTTATACATTTCTTGGTATCATTTTGAACCTAGCTAAAACTTGATGTTGTTCTTATATCATGCCTGAATAATTGAACCTGTCTGCTGGTGTTTTTACCAAAACATGATTAGTTGAATAAAATGTTAAGTTAAATGAGTGATGAGTTATCTGAGATTGGTATAAAGCCTATTTGATCATTTGTTGACTTAGACTGATAGAGTGTGATATGATTAAGAGAAATCCTGGTCTAATTTGGAGTAAGCTTAAAATGCCATCCATGATAACGATATATAGTGTCATTACGTATGCTTAAGAGTTAGTTTAAAGTGGGACCTGAGTATGCTGAATTTGTCTTAATGTGGCTGTTCCTATATGTGGCTGCCTGTTACTATTGTTTACTACAACATACCACCGACGGTTTGCTGTTTATCTGTTTGAGTTACTACTGCCATATATCGCTTTTGAAGGCAAAAGAAACTTATTGTTTGAAACCAAACCTATATCTGGGGCCATGTCTTTGGCTAGACATTGTTTTGACTATTGTTGGTTGTTGCTCAATTGTTATGGGCTGCTGCTCAGTTACTCTTATGGCTGTTGAAACTCACTTTGTGGCACTTCCCTGTTGCACTTTATGTTACTTTGCTGCTGTTCATTGCTGCTACCTAAGGCTGCTACTTGGTTCTGCTTGCTGGTGTTATTTCTTGCTAAAAAATGAACAGATCACTATACTAAAAAAATAAAAAAATAAAAAATGAACACATCCTGTACTTGGTCAAAGATCGTTGATTCGAACGTGATACTACGCTTGGGTCGATGAAGAGTTGTCTAACTTGAGGCCTCGCTTTAAAAGAGCGGATTTCTATACTTGATATTATTGAAAGGAACAAATATTCTACTGAACAATACTATATTTGATCCATACTACAAATTTTAGTAAGCAGCTGCGTCCATTTACTGCAATGTCTTGTATATGAGTGTTTCGATACAGTTGATGCAAATCGCTGTTGCAATTTTAAGTTTGCAACTCTGCACTTGGTTTTGGCAAATCCTACGTCGTAGTATAATAAATTCTGTATTTCAGTTATTTGTTGATCTAGATAATACTATCAAAGCTCGATAATGTATACGCGCACGCCATGTACTGTTATGTTTATAAGATATATATGCATATACACTAGATATACATCTAATATACACAATCTACCAATCTGTTTCGAGTTTATTTTTTTTTTTACGTCTAGTCTTATTATTGATTATATACTAATCCTTTTCCTTTCGTTTTTTGCATGAACATCGCATACGAGTCCGAGGGACTCGTTCTTCTTCCACATCCGGTGTTGGGCTAAAAGCCCAACGAAATTTCCTTCTCGTGTCCAGCCCTGTCCGCAGCAGCAATATAAAGAAAAAAAACTCACTGGGCCTAAGCCCAATCACGTGAACAGTTCCAGCAATTGGGCCTTAAAATGGCCGGATCCATTTCATCTTTTTCTTTCTCTCTTCCTTATTTTATTGTTGTGTATTTTTATTTGCTTTGAATGGCTAACCTTATCTTATTTTATTAACTCAGATGAATCCTAATGAATTAGTAGATTTAGTTTTAGTAATGGGTAGTCAGTTGAAGGAAGATTAAAATTAATTCCATAAGTTTTGTCCTCTTTTCATGTTAAAACTATGTATAACGTATAATAATTTCGGGATAATTGAGTTGCAAAGCGGCATTATATATATTTTAAAGGAAGGGGATCATATTTTATATTTTTATCCAAACATTTCAAAACGTCATTAATATGCAAGTATAAACTCAAGTATATTTTATAAATAACTCTTCAAGTTCAAATCAATCATGCATTTAATTAAGCATAGTCAATAAAAGATAATTAAAAGAGAAAGAAAATTCACTTCCTTTTACTTCCCATTTAAAAAAAAACAGTCTAGATTTTTCTACATAGTCATATTCATATCACACTATTTTATTCAAAGTTTAAATTTGCGAAGTCTTCTATTAAAAACTATTATTCATATGCAAATTATCTTTTACAAGTTTTATTTTAAAAATAGTATTAGTATTTAAAATCATATCAAACATATCTTTAAGTGTTATTTAGCATTTCAAATCTTCTTTTGCCAAACGGCATTTGAAATTTCCTTTCTATGTAAATTATCATATGCTTCTATCAGTCTTATTCTAGCTAGTATTTCTTATTTAAAGCCTTAGTAATATCTATAAGTATTATTTTAAATAGTATTATTACATCTTTTTTTTTTTCTTAAAAACTTAGCAATAATTTACAGATTATTTTCTTAACATTATATTTGCATTTAGTCTATATTAATTAACCTAAGTTTGGTCGGATAACCGTAAGTTAACGGATTCTAAAGGATGCCTAATCCCTTCCCTTTAGGATAATATAGAGCCCTTACCTAGAATCACATTGGTTAAGCAGACTATTAATTGAGGTTTAGTTTTTAACTTTACCTTAGTTAACATTTAGGTGTCCTAATTCACCGTTAAATCAATTAGGTGGCGACTCCTCAAATAAAACAAATAAACAGGAATCACCAATACGTCATACTTCCTAATTTTGACTCCGGTTAAAATGGGGTGTGACACTCCGAGCTTAACATAAGTGAAAAGCTGAATGGTGACGTAATATCTAGTATTTCCTAGAAGAGCAAGAGAATTTTAAGACTTTAGATGTGTCTATGATGCCTCATAATGTATCCTGTTTGTATTTTGGTGCATACGAGATATGGTGTTGGTTATTCCTATGATGGTTTTATTATACTGGATATTATTTATAATTCCAGTAAGAATATTTATTTGTGCCTATTTGCGTCAAGTGTTGATGCAAATATACGGCATGCTAGACTTGACTTTAGTGGTTAACAACAAAAGAATTGTTTTACCAAACAAGGTTTACTTGGTGCTATAGATAAAGTAGATTTGTCTACTTATTAATATTGTCTAGCTAGAAAATAAATAGAAAACCATTTGGAAAAGTTAATGCAAGATTCTCCATTGCAATTTATTCCATCTGGCATTAATGATTCAAACAAATGTAATTCAGTTTAAGTTGTTGTTATTCCACATAAGTTGTGGAAAGCAAAAACCTGATTAGGGTTTGTGCAACTTTTATTCATAATCCATTTTACCCACATGGAATTAGTTCCAAGGGGAAGGAAGTTCATCTTTCTACGATGCACTAAATAGTCCAAGTGTTATGTTGTTTATATGTGAACAAAAGTGGCATTATAGCTGAATTTGAATAATTTGATGTTATATTCTAAGCGGTTATTTTTTTAAGTAGGGTGAGATCGGCAAAGACTTGTCTTTATAAAAATACGGACTGAATTGCTTCCGCTGCATATACTTGAATGGATTTGGGTGGATTAGTTCGTGATAATGGATATGTTCCTATCACACTAATATACCATCAAAAGAGAATTCATTTGATATTGTTGGTCCCAGTGGGAGTAACTAATTAATTGATAATCAGTTTGTCAATCTCAACCTCGACGCACGAGTCGTCCTTGCATTCTCCCTCGTCGATTTGAGATTGAAAGGGAAGCATATATAGTTACTCCACTTGATGAAAAGAGCCACAAAGTGTAAAGTATGCTTTAACATACCCTACTAAGGATAAATAATTACAACAATGAAAATTCAATTGTAGTCCGTGGAATCAAACCAATTGGAAGTTTGATTGAGATTTTGGATCTTAAAGTTATAGGGAACAAAAGGTTCTCAAACACAAGTATAAGGCTTGAAGCGTCATGTATTCTTGATCCATAAATACGTCTATTTCTAAAGGCGAAATTTCGAGTGGAGGATGTGTCATCATACTCCACTAGACAATACTACTGGAAAGCAGTTAAGATGATACAAAGGTATTTTAAAGGCACAATAGAATATTCCTCGTCTTGTGGACGAGTTGACAAGGAGATTTAGATGAGAGAAAAATTCAAATATGAATATGTTCTTCTTGCTATTGAGAATATAAAATATATTAATATTAAGTATAGTTATGTGTCAAAGACATAGTTGTACATAGAGAAGTGAACATGAAGTACATCTATACGCGTCACTTGGTAGAAGTCCTATTAACAAAACCCATAACATTTGTTGCTTATGAAAGATATGATATCATTGGGTTTGCGTAGTGATGATGTATTTATAAATCCTAATTTATGTAGATCATGTTCACGTAAAAACTACATTTTGAGGTAAATGTTAGTTGATGCCTAAATAATATTGTTGTTTTATATACATAAGATGGGTTTTTATGTTTAGAACATAAATTCCATATGTAAGTATGTCGGGCAGACAAAAAGATTGGCCTATTCACACATGCAATCGTCTCTATTGTTTAGGTGACAAATAGAGATGAGACAATTATAAACTTATTATTGTCAGACGTGATAATAATAGAGAGCTTGAAGTTTATAATAAGAATGTCATTTTTTTAAATTCAATCATATGTGATTAAAATGTGATTGTCTATCTTAATGTCAGATGAGAGTTCTGATGTATAAAAGGTATGAGTAGATTTGTGAACTCAAAGTTAGATATGAGTTGTCTGAATTATCATCTTCACAATATTTTAATTCGCCAAAAGACATACGGTCCACAAGGAAGGAGTAAATACTGTGGTACGTGATTTATACCACATATGCATTAGTGACCTATAAGGGAGATATAAGTTTAATCTCTACTTGTTATCGTGTGAAGCCCTGAAAATTATGAGTAACTTTCTCTTTGTACCCTCACGACTTTGATCAGTTTCTTGAGATTCAGTTTGATGTTTGCTATCTTAGGGTGTTGCTAAGAGATTATGGATGATTCGGTCTGGCGAAACATTTTTAGAAACACATATCAAATTGAGATTGAGAGATTCATGAGATGAGGAAGATCATTGAGTATTATCACATTAATTGTGTTCATTGGTCGACCCTTTATGTTTGTCTTTGAGACGAGAACTAATGATGAACTCAACTTATGACGAAAGAGATATTGAGATGTGAATGTGATAAATGATTTAGGGTACTGCATACTATAATCTACTCTAAGTTCCATTAATCGAGATGTTATATATTCCTAACAGATATATAGCAACGAAGCTCTCGAAGTATGCACTGGTCACACGATCTAGTCTTTAAGTATGAAAGTTACAGAATAGGAATGAGAGTTGACCCACCATGTGTGAGTGCGAGATGAAGGAATTAGATTCGGGTCACCCATGTGGGTCAACCAGGATCCATAACAACAATAAATATATATTTGTTATTTATTTAATTTAAGTTAAAAGGAAAGGACTCAATTGTTGGAAAAAAAGTTTTGAACAGTTGTACCTATTCAGGAAACATAAAAAAAAAAAAAAAGTTATGCAGGAAGAACTTCTAACTTCTGGACAAAAAGACGTTTCCTTCCTTCATTCCAAAATAGAGAAAAAAACTCTCTTCTTCTTCATGAAGAAATACGGTGGTAGATTCCTAAGAAGAACGAAAACAATGTTCATCGAATATTGTATTCAATTCTTAATTTAACTTATACAATAGGAGAACCAAGTTTAGACATTATAAAGAAAAGAAGGAAAATATAGCCATCTGAAAATACATTTTTGAATGCTGCTTCATGATGCTAAAATAAATGATCATTTATCCTCTTATTCAACTTAATGAAAAACTTACAGTACATAACAACGAAACCCAGTTGATATTGTCAGCTAAGCCCGTCAACCGGTTTTGGTTAACCGGTTAAAATCGGTAACCGGACCAGTAAAACCGAAACCAGTGGAATCGGTTTACCGGTTCCGATCAACCGTTTAATACATACCGGTTCGGTTTCGATTTTTTTAGCACCGGAACCGGACCGGTTAAACCAGTCACAATTAATTTTTTTTTAAATGTAGCCGTTGGGACATTGGGCTGGACCATTGGCCAACGGTCCATTTGCAAAAATGGCCGTTGCCAAACGGTTCCAAACTCCCCTTTTGGCCCTCCCCCCAACCCCCCAAACTTTTTTTTAAACACTTTAACCCATCTCCCACCCCTATATAAACCCCTCTCCATTTCCATTTTAATCCACACCAATTCACTCTTCTCTTTCTCTCAATCTCTCAATTGTAGTTACTTTGCAACAATTAGCCACTTTAAATTTCTCTCAATTAAATATTATAAAGTCTTATTCTAGTTTTAATTATTAATTTTTCAATTATAATATTGTTGGTGGAGTTGGTGATTTTGCAACAATCCGAAGTAGCTTTGATAGATTTGCAATTCTATCCGCCTTCACTTTGTTGGAAATTAGTTCGGCAATTTGGTACCTTCGTTCCAACTCTATTTTATTTTTCGCTATTTAATTTACGCAATTTAATTCTAGCAATTTAATTTGTTGCAATTTATTTTCTTGTGATTTATTTGAGTGTGATTTAAATTAATCCTATTTAATAATGGCGAAGAGATTTAGACGTGGTGCCGGTAGTAGTGGTATTGTTAGGGGTGAGTTTAATGAGGAAACATTTGTAAACGAAACACCTAATTTAGGTATTGATGTTGGTGGAAATAATTCACTTTTAGATCATGAGGCCATGCAACAACATTATACCGACAATTTTAATGAAATTGATGATGATGAAACACAAGCCCCCGAAAATCCCATAGGAGATACAGGTCCTGCACAATCACATACACAAGACAAACCGCCTACAACTAGTAAGCCAACCGCTATAATTTGGAAATTTATGACTAAGGATAAGGAAAGCCAAACAGCTAAATGTACTATATACAACAACAACAACAACAACCCAGTGAAATCCCACATCGTGGGGTCTGGGGAGGGTAGAGTGTACGCAGACCTTACTCCTACCAAGGTAGGACGACTGTTTCCGAAAGCTAAATGTACCATATGTGGACAAGTATTTGCTTTTAGGCAAGGAACTAGTAAGGATGGTGGAATGGGTATACTAAATAAGCATATGAGACTTAAACATATGGATGTTTGGGGAGAGCAAACGGGTTCAAATGTAGGGGGTATTCAAATGACGATAGGCCCACGAACCGGTAAAAATTTTAAGTATGACAAGAAAAAAGAGCGTGTAGAAATAACTAAAATGGTAGCTTATGATTGTTTACCATTTTCCTTTCCTTCGGGTTTGGGGTTTGTTACTTACATTCAACGTTGTTATAATCCGTTATTTGAGGGTATTTCTAGAAGTACTTGTAGAGCGGATGTTATAGATTTATATAAAAAATATAGATTTTATTTGCGCCATGTATTTAATTCTTTAAATTGTAATGTTTTTCTTATCGCCGATTTGGGTCTTAGTCTTAACAAGTTAGATTTTTTTTGCTATTATATGTCATTGGGTTGATGATAATTGGGTTATGCAAAAAAGAATTATATCTTTTTTATATGATGAAGGGAAAGGTCGTCACGATGGAAATTTTTTAGCGGATTCAATGTCTACTATTATGAGATTTTTTAACATTTATAGAAAAAAACTTTGTATTTCTTTAGATAATGCTTCTAATAATACAAAGGCGGTTGGTCTTTAAAAAGAAAATTAAACCCTCCGCAAAAAAAAAAAAAAATTTTCATGTGAGATATAGTTATCACATTTTAAACTTAATTGTTAAAGATGGTCTTGAGTGTTTTGAAGATTCTATTAAAAAAGTTAGAAATGCGGTTGCCTTTTTTTTTTTTTTTTTGTGATGCTAATAGGGCAAAACTGAGAGATTTTAAGAATTCTTGTGTGGAAATTAGCCTTAGACCTAGGAAAATTCAAGTAGAAGTTGAGACTAGGTGGAACTACACTTACATTATGCTACAACAAGCATATGAGTATAAGATTCCCATACAACAAGTTCACAACAAATATAATATTAATAATGATGATTGGTTAAATATTACGGATTGGGAAGATTTTAAGGAATGTGTTGAACTCTTACAAAATTTTTATAATGCAACTCTTGCTTTTTCTAGACAATTCTATCCCACGGTAACCGAAATTTTAGCTTACTTAGCGGAAATAGCTAGAGTTTTACAAGAGTATAAATATAAATCCGGTTATCAAGTGGCTATTTTTAATATGACAACAAAATTTAAGAAGTATTTTTTTCCCATCCCAACTTTATTTATATTGGGTTCTCTTTTAAAGCCTTGTTTAAAAATGTCTTATACTAGAGCATTGGTTAATCAAATTTATACATTTTTAGAAATTGAAAAGGGAGTTGAACCATCTTTAGCTGAAGCCAAGCTCGCTATTGATGCCGAGTTTAGAAAAGTTTTTAGTCATTATTCTAATTTGGAAGAAAATGCTACACCCGTTGCTCCACGCCCTACTACTTCTCAAAGTAGCAAAAAGGGCTTGTCGGGTTTGTCGCATTTAAAAGTTTTACATTCACATCCAACTCTTTCTTGTAATGCAAACTTTGATGAATATCACCTTTATTTGATGCAGCCAAATGTGGATATCAAGGAACTAGATGATTTGGACGTCTTAGCATGGTGGAAGAAATACAAGGCAAGTCATCCGATACTTTCAAGAATGACTCAAGATGTCCTTACGGTTCAAATATCAACCGTGGCTTCGGAGAGTACATTTAGCTAAGGAAGACAACAAATTGGAGACCATAGACACTCATTATCCGGATTTAGCTTGTAAGTACTAGTGTGCATTTGCGATTGGATTAGATCGGAGCGACGCAACCAAAACTTAGAAGCGGTGGAAGGTGAAGAGGAAGAGATTGAAGTTTTGATAGCAAGTGAAGCGGACCAAATGAAAGACTTTGAAGATATCTCCATGATCGAATATGATATGGGGGGAATTAACCAAATGATTGACAATTGGTGATTTTATTATTCTACTATTTCTTTGCAACTCATGTATTATTTGCAAGTTAAAAAAAACTACAACTTGCAAATAAATGTTATCAATGAATGAATAAAATATATGGCTCATTGAGCTTTCTTCTATTTACTTGTGTTCATATTTTTACTTATATTAAGTTAGGAATATACCTAAAATATACTAAGAATATACTTATAATATACATCTACTTAAATTAAAAACTAGAAAGTTATATACTTGAAAAATAACTAAAATATACTTATAATATAAATATACTCAATTTATAAAATACGAATTTATAAACTTAGAAAAAACTTAAGCTATAAATAACTTAAGTTATAATATATAGTATACATATAACTTAAACACACATATATATATAACTTAAACATATATATATATATATGTGTGTGTGTGTGTGTGTGTGTGTGTTTAACTTATAACTATATATAGTATACATATAACTTAAACATATATATATATATATATATATATATATATATATATATAACCTAAGTATATTGATATATATAAATATATTCTTAGTATATTTTAGGTATATGTAGTATAACTTAAGTATATAACTTAATATATATATACGTATATGCTGTTAGTCAGTAAATATATAAACTTTACTTATAAACTTATATAACATATGTAAATATACCTATAATATACTAATAAATACTATAATATATATATATATATATATATATATATATATTATACAAAAAAAAAAAAAAAAAGAGGTTTTGGACAGTTTCGAACCGGACCGATCCGGTTTCCATTTTAAAACTAGTAAACCGGAACCGGCCATCGATTTCGGTTTTTAAACCGGAAATCGGCCGGTTTATTAACCGGTTGCCGGTCCGGTTCAAATCGGAAAACAAGCTTATTGTCAACCAAAATTTCAAAGTATGCTTCACTCGAAAAAATTTATAATGGGTGAGACACAAGTATTACTTGGCATGTGAGGGTGACTACTTTTTGGAAAAAAGTGTGTGGGTCCCTCTCTGTGTGTACTTAGTGGTATTTCTCTCTCCAACCACAGCCTTTCACTCATCAGCCCTCCCCTTGGAAAATTTCCTTCACTCTCATTTCTATTGTCTGGTTTTTTAGATTAGTTTTTTAGTCATAATTTTTTTTTTCACCAAATCCTTTTTATATCCATGCATATATTTATATTCTTCATTTGAGTCTTTTTGAATTCATCTAAATTACGTTATATATATGGACATTGGAAAAAATTGCAAGGCCAAACATGATGTTAAAATATTAAGAAACAAAAATTATGACAAAGTTAAAAAAAGATTTATAAAGTAGATTATAATAAATACTTCATATACAAATAATTTCAAAAAATGTATATATATATATATATATATATATATAGAGAGAGAGAGAGAGAGAGAGAGAGAGAGAGAGAGAGAGAGAGAGAGGAGGATCTAAGATTTAAAGGTGGCGGGTGTCACAATTTTCTTCAATGTACATCTTGTTAGGAACGTGTATTTGGGTCGGGTCCATCTCTTTGAGTTTATTCGGGCATAGTCAACTTAATAGGCTATTATTTATTTGCAAATATGAATATTACATCTCAAAAATAAAAAAACATAATTAGCATCTTAAACAAGGAATCACACCCATTAACAACAGAAGTAAAATCAACATTTTCACCAAGGAACTTACATCTTTTATGTATATTAAAAAATGAACTAACACAAGTAAAATAACATCTTCAATAAGAGAATTATACTAATCAAAATTAAAAAAATAATAGGAAAAACTCTTCAATAGGTAAATTGCACCCCATAAGTAAATGTAGAATTAGATAACTACAAGTTCTCAAAAATAAATCATAAATTTCATGTTTGTTTCTAAGCAATGCTTACGAAATTTCCATCACAATTTAAGTAGTAAAGTGATTTAAATTGAATTTAAAAATTATAGAAGAGAACGGATTTTTATAATACACTCTCTCCGTTCATTTTTATTTATCCACTATACTAAAATAGATGTCTACTTTTACATGTAAGTTGTATAGTTTGAAAACCCAAGACATAATTTATCATTTTATACCTATTTTACCCTCATTATTAAGTACTCAAATTTATACCTATTTTACCCTAATTATTAAGTACTCAAATTCATTTATCATTTTATTTATTGCTTATTAAGAGTGTCTCAAGTCAAATATAGACAAGTAAACATGGATGGAGGGAGTAATCAACAAAAGAAATTATAAAAAGATTGACTTTTGATCTCAATCCAAAACTCTCATTGAAACCCAAGTTTTTCGATTTAAATACTCACAGATTTGAGATTAAAAGAGATGTTTAATTTAAGGGATTTTGAAGTTCTATTTTGTGTGTTCTCGCTAGAGATCACAGATAAAATAATAAAATAGAGGAAAGACAATATAAATAATAAAAAGATAAATAGAAAATTGGGAGAGCCGAAAAGGGAAATGACTGGTATAAATGAACTAAAAAGCACAAAAGAGAAACGGGAGTCGGAAAATATTCAAGATAGATTCAAACTTGTGTCTACCAACCATGATACCTTTGTCTAATTTGCAACTGGGGGTGACAGGATCAAATATTTAATTTAATTTAAGCAAATTGCAACATAAGTATATAAAAAATTTATCAATCTAGGGAGTGCCATGCCACCCCCACCCTTAAGGGTGGATCCGCCCCTATATATATATATAATATAGTGTTGGGTTGGTTTGTCTTAGTTTGACTTTTTCTATAGTTATGGTCGAATTATCTTCATTATCAAACCATAAAATTATTAAATTTTCAATTAACTCAATTTATCGGTTTGGTTCAGATTTATCAATTTTCTCTATAAACCCTTGCTTAGTATAATGATACTTTTGTGCGATGTGTTGGCGGAATGTCCGGAAAGTTACTTTAGCGGATGCTTATTGAGTTATTGTTGATGAGATGTAACATAAAAGTTAAAATTTAACTTTTTTATTTTTATCATATCTTCTTCATTGTGAATACCTCCTAAATCTTTGAAAACAGTGAGACTTAAAGAGATAAGCTGAAACAGAATAGGAGAATTAACAAAGAAAAGAAAAAAGGAATAGTGTAAACTGATCGAATCCGGCGAGAACAAAAGATGTGAGAAGACTGGTGAAAACAAAGATGAAAATAGGTAGATGCGTTGATAGAGAAAAGAAGTTGAAAATGTGTTTTGACCCTGCCCCGGTAAACCTCTGTCCTGCCCTGCCCTATTGCCATCCCTAGAATCCGGGAGTCCCGTGTGGAAGGGCTCTCGCTCAATGGATCAAAGGTACACGGGGATAAATAATAGTAATAATCTTCTTAACCCGTTGAACTCTGTTATTTCCAAATTGACCAATTGCTCCTTCTGTCAACCATCACAATCTTTTGGTCTCGCACTATTAAAAATTGTGAAAGTGAAGACAGCTTTAATATGATGGTTTATCGAAATCGTAGTGGCAGCCATCCACATTTTCAAAACGGTTGTTCTATATATATATTTAAAACGACAATTTTGACCCGTGACTAATTTTGAATATATTTTATCCTCTCCAAAATAAAATGTCAAATTTGATCCTCTGTCTCTGTGATTTATGTTCGTCACCCCTAACCATCCGAATTAAGTTCGTGGAAAACTCCCGCGTTAGAGAGAATGAAGGGGGTGAAACCAAGTTTAAAATTTGAAGTTATATTTCTATAATTTCTAGTCTCTTGTGGACAGAAGCGAACCCACGTGGGAGGAAGAGGGGTCATGGACCCTGTTAACTTCGGAAAAAGTTTTGTATGTATATATAGTATAGTACCTTGTAAAACAATTTTTATGTATGTATAGTATAGTACCTTGTAAAACAATCTTATAATTTTAGTTGTACACCCTGAAACGCACAAAACCTATTTGCGTGCACTGATTCTACTTAGCTCCTGTTTTTTTTTTTTTTTTTTTTTTTTTTTTAAGCAACGCTTAGCTCGTTTCTTCGGGTGTAACATATTGGGTTCAAATCCTAGTTGATGCATTCCTTGTGCTCTTTTTTCGTTTTTAGACGAACGTATGTTAAAGATGCATTAGAACAACACGCATCGCATGTAACGTGTATGACAAGAGGGTTGCTCAAATGGTAAGCACTTGCCACCTCCACCCGAAGATTGTTAGTTCGAATTACCAAGAGAGCATAAAGGGGAGTTCCTCCGGGGCCGGTGGTAGCAAGTTTTGGACCAACAACCTCAAATCTACAAGTGGTGCTAAAACTCTTTTTTTTTTTTTTTTTTTTGCGCAGATTGCCCTTCATTTGGGGTGGTCTTTAATTTTTGTCCCTCAAATTGGTGATTTTTAATTTTTGCCCTTCGCCTAATACCCCGAGAGAGTGGGTTCGAATCCCAGCTCAGTTAAAAAAAAAAATCGCAAGGCAGAATTTGCAAAATGGGCAGAATTCTGCCTTAAAGCAGAATTTTGCAAATCTAGCCATGCAAGGCAGAATTCTGCCCATGCAAATTCTGCCTTTAAGGCCCAAATTCTGCCTGAAGGACAAAAGTTAAAGACCACCATTTTGAGGGGCAAAAATTAAAGACCAACCCCCAGCGAAAGGCAATCCTGCAAATTGCCCAAATACTCCATCAGAACGCACAGTGCATCACTACACCAATTGGTTTATATTTAACCGTGGCACATCAGCTAATTTGGTGGGATTTATATTCTGTACCATTTTCTTAAACTTTCAACGAGTTGGTATCAATGTAAAAAATCTTTTAACTAATTTTTGTTAACCTGGTGTTTTTTTTTCTGCCTTAGTTGCTATTTGAATTTGTTAATTTGATAGTACTAAAGATAACATGGCCATTAATTGATTCAACATAAAAATCATACGAATATGGTTATGTACTTTCCTATCCTTTTCTTCTTTATTGGATTGACCATATAGGATTTCCTTTATCCTACAAATTGGTATGTATCTTAATTCTTAAAGGAGGAATTTTAAGCCATTATAAGAGTTGTGGAACAGCTAACATTTACGACCAACAAAAACTGAAATCATGTTCTTTTACTTGCATCCCTTGACGTAATTAGCTAACCTTCTGATTGTTTAAGCATCCCCCTTCCGATATCAAGTGTTATAGTGATTATTACCATTGTAATTATTCTGGCCATAACTATACATAAATTGAAAAATAAATTAGAATTGACAAATTAATAATGATCTATTTTAAGTGTACAGTGTTTTATTACAAAATGGGTAATGAAGGTATAGCGCCAACTGCGCCATAACAGACTACAAAGATTAAGTGGCGTTGTCTTTGATCGTCTTTACTTGCTTTATTTTACTATGACATTGCTTGATCAACATCAAGGTTAAAAAAGAGACTTTGGACGTCTAATCTAAATACATAAAAACGAGCCAACTATGATAACATTTTGTGGTCTTCACTATGGCTATATATCGTTTATACCGATTGACATGATACACACACAACAATAATAATGTATCCGGTGTAATCTCATAAATGGGGTCTGGAGAGGGTTGAGTGAACACAGACCTTACCCCTATCTTGAGAGATAGAGAGGTTATCGTGAAAAATTTACGAAGGTTATGTAAAAGAAATTGCACGGCTTGTCCTTCAAATGGGCTGGTCTAATATTTGTTTAACTATTATTACCTCATCCTCCTATTTCTAAAGGGCTCGTTTGGTTGCCAGTTAGAGTTATACAATGGATTATTAGCAATACATGAATTAGTTATGTAAGAATTAAATATGCAATGATTGATAATATAGGAATTAATTGTACAGTGATTAGTAATGAAGGCATAGGGATTAGTCATATAGTCAAACTTCTCCATAATAGCAGCGTTTGTCCGGAAATTTCATTGCTGCTATAGTGAGGTGTTGTTATGTATGTATACTGACATTTGATGTTTAGATCTCATTTAGCTGCTATAAACAAAAGCAAACAAATAATTATTTTTATGTACTTTTATGTTATAAACGAAAATAATATACTTATTAATTTTAAAATCTCAATTTATTTTCATATCTCATTAATTAAAAATTAAAAACACTATAAATTACTAATAATTCCATAACTAGTTGTACCATACCGATAAAGTATTAAAATCTAAGGAACACATACAGTTAAAATTAATTGAGAATTTAAATATTTCAAGTTTAACGTAACAATTCTACAATTGCGGATTGTTTCGTAAATTCCAGTCTATTAGTGATAATATAAACCTTGAATTGACAAAAAAATTTGTTCAAACTTTCAACAAAAAGGAATTCAGTAGCTTTCCCTTGAAGATTGTCTAAGAGCTTAATGGCTGACTCTTCTATCTCCCAAGTAGCAGCAGTATGTTGAGGTAGGGCTGGGCATAAATACCGAAAATTGAAAAACCAGACTGAACTGAACTTCAAAAAACCAAAACCGAAAGAACCGAATCGAACTAGTTTGGTTCGGTGTTTGGTGTCCACCTTCAAAAAACCGAAACCGAAACCGAAATAGCCGAACCGAAGTTTGATAAAACTGAACCGAAGAACCGAACGCCCACCGTAGTTTATTCTCTTCTTGACAAGTATATTCTCTCACATTTGGTGAGAGCTTGGAGAAATTTGGAGCTATATTGATGTAAAAGCTACTCGAACCAATTTTTTCTTAGTAGTTTTAATTATTTTGCCATTTATTCTATGAAATCATATTAGAGTTGAGATACTCTTAGGTTGATTATAGTTTTCTACTCTTGCAAAGCGTAGTTATTCATTTTGTAATTGATTTCGTTATTTTCATTATTAATAAAAAAAATATTTTGATTTCAATTTATCAGTTTTATGTTTTATTGCTTTTAAGAATATGAATTAGTGTAAATGGAATCGCTTCTAATATCATATCAAAAAAACTGAATTGAAAAAACCGAAACCGAACTTCAAAAAATCAAAACCGAACCGAACCGAACTAGTTTGGTTCGATGTCCACCTTCAAAAAATCGAAACCGAAATAGCCGAACCGAAGAACCGAACGCTCACCCTTGAGTTGAGGTTCTTCATCAACACTAGTATGTACATGACATTAACGATGATTACCATAATTTTTTTTTTTTATACATAATATATTTCTTACAAAATATTATTACACAATATTTGAGATGACTGTTATAGAGAGGTAATTTTACATAGAGTGTACTGCTATAATGAATGTCACTGCTGTTACAGGTAGAATGTTGTTGTAAAGAAGTAAAATATAACATGAAAAATCGGTTCCGAAGAAAATCAGGCCGTTATAGTGAAATGTTGTTATAAAGAACGACAATTATAGAGAGGTTTGATTATACATGAATTGTAATGTTGAGATTATTTTTATTGAATAATTAGTTTGTTTTAATCATACAATGTATAATTTTTATAAAATATCGTAATTTTTTTGTAACACCCCGTAAACTTGAACTAGGTGTGAATGTGTAAAACTCTAGTATTAAGATGATATTATATCTATATTAATCCATTCTTGATGAATTCAGGTGGAAAATGGTCGTTTTGAAGTCAAACCAACTAGTGAAGTTCTTAAGGCCTCTTAAATTCGCCTATGTTTTGGTAGGTCTGTCTTCTGGGCGATTTTCATGAAAATGTGTTGCTAATTTGGAAAAACTTCCTACATGAAAGTTGTATCTCTTTGAAATATCTTTCCAACGGCAGGTCGCCCAGCCCAAGCAAAGTTACGTACAAAACGTTATGCCCGTTTTACTGAAGCCTGTCTTCGCTGGAAATTTGTCCTGTGTTACGGTGAGACGTTACGAACCGTAACACGTGTTACGGGCTGTAACATGGCACCGTAACGTGTCAAAAAATACCAGAACTCTCTGGAAATTTTCACTAAAGGAAGGTCCAAAGAACGGTCCGTAACACGAAGGACGGTCCGTCCTTCGAGGGCGTCCTTTGGCCCGTTTTCACCAGAAAAATATAAATAGGACACTTGTTTTGTTTATTCATCCACTTCCTAAACAACCCTAAGGACGAAAATCATTCCCCCAAGTCTTCAAATCAAAGGTAAGGGCATCCTTAACATTACTAATTCATTCTAACATCAAACCCATGATTCTTAACATGATTTTTGTGACCAAAACCTAGGGTTTGTAACATAATTCTTTCCAAAGTGATTCAAGCTAGGGTTTGGGTGTTCTTCATTAGAAAAGTGATTTGTTAAACCTTGTTTAACAAATTAAGGTATGTCTCTCTTTTAAAAACCTATTTTGAATGAAAATCACTTTTTGAAACTATTGTTGAAAGTATAAATTTTATTCAAGATTCTTTAATGAATGAAAGGAAAAGCAATCTTTTCATGTTTCTTGAATTCTAATTCATGTCTAAATGGTGATTAATGTGTGTGAGGGGACAAACCCACATTAAACCTAGATAGTAACAAACTCTATAGATGTATAAGATATTATGAATGTTTTCCTCTATGAGAGATGCTTAGTAATGCTAGTTAAGAGTTGGTAATGACATTCTCATTGGTGAATTGGGACATGGAAATCTTTGTAAAAAGGTTGTGCGTTTTCAAAACATTGATTGGAATGACTTATTCTTTCGATATGCAAAATGAACGTTTATGTTATTGATGGTGTGACTACTTTAAGACAATTTGTGAATCGGCTTCTATGCTATGAACCTTGTTGTGGTGTTTGGCCTAGCTACTCGGGAGGAAGGGTAGCCACTATGGATCCTAGTGTATCATTGCCTAGCCATTCGGGAGGAAGAGTGGCCACCGCTGGGTTCGCTACCCGGGGTGTGATTTATGCCTAGCTATTCGGGAGAAAGGATAGCCACCGCGTACTACATAGTCCGGTGTGGTTTATACCTAGCTATTTGGGAGGAAGGATAGCCACCGAGAATTATATATTCCGGTGTGGTGCACTATGCGCGATATGCTTGATTCTTGGGCCTATATTGGTATGTGTGACATTCTTATTCTCTTATTCTCTTATGGAATTGTTGATGACTATCTTAATTGATTAAAAAGGCATATTTGAAGTTGTAATTTGACAAGAGGCTTTATAAATGGATTTTGATACTTATTATTGAGATACATAAACTGAATAACTGTTCTTACATCGCTCTCACCTGACTGGCAAGACTAATTTCTTTATGTATTATGTACTCTATTTTCTTATTACTCATTGTCCCCGAGGCACTCACTGAGTACGAAGTACTCAGGCATACCATTATTGTTTTTGATGGTATGTTAAGTAACGGAGAAGAGCAGGTTCTTGATACTCTAGGCGTTTACGAAGGACTTGTTGTTGCTGCTGATTTGGTGTGCCCACACATTCATTCGTGGGACACTCTATTTATTCAATTCCATTTATTTATTTTAGTTTCCGGGCTGCGTCCCGATGGGTTAGACATTTACTCCTTATTCTTAGAAGCTCCTTAGTATACATTTAAATTATAAAGACTTCTGCTGATTTAATTCATGTATTTATGATTTGTTACATTTAATTTATAAACTGTTGGAGGCGAATGTTGAACCTGGCGGGTTCAAGTATTATTATTGTGTTGTTTAGGTTCTTCCGATGTTGTTCATGACGTCGATGCCGGTCACGTCTAGGGTGGGTTTTGGGGCGTGACATTTTTAAACAAAAAATACAAGTTTGAAGAGAGGGTATTCCTGTGATTTTGTGTTCTAATCCAAGTATTACTAGTATATGTATTAATTATTTCATTTTTTACCCTGCATAAAATAGTATTTCCTCAATTCCAATTAAAGTGTCTTAATTTCTTTTTTGGTATGTTCCAAAAATAGTTTCTTTTTTTATATTTAGTAAGTTAACAATTCAAACATTCTACATAGCAAGTTTAAAACCACAAGATTCAAAGGACATTTGAGTACATTACACACATCTTTAATTTAGGACCACAAGATTCAAAAGTCACTTTTTATTTCTTAAACTTTGTGGTTAGTCAAACTAAGACACTTAAATTGAGACAAAGGGAGTATAAAAATTTTCCCATAACTTATAAATGTATTAGTTATCTAGAAAAGAAACTATGAATCAAACATTGTATTAGCATTATAATGTTAAAACCAACCCAACATTATATGACAGTATAACTTATGCTAGGTTATATGTGGAGATCATTTTTGTAACGAAGCAAATGTATAACATTGAACCGGCAACCAAAAGGTAGACCGAAAGAGTTTAAAATGAGTAACGATTTTATGCTCGCGCGTAATCAAGAATCAAGATATTGACTGCGCTAGTATACTTCTTTTTATATACTCCTACTACTGCCATATACACATACCACTCGATCGATCTCCTCTAATTCATTCCTCTACACTCGATCTCCTCTAATCATTCATGTTTGAGTATTTTATTAGTTCATTTGATTCATATTGAAGCTTATATGAAAGAATCAAGATACATACTTTATTTGGTTTCATTCAAATTATAACGCAAATCACTACAGCTGATTATTGGAATACGACTACAAAGTCTTCCAAGACCTCTAGTTCATACTCATTCATTGGTTCATTCATATTGGATAATGAAGCTTCATCAAGAATCAAAATATTGACTGCACTAGTATAGTTCTCTTTCTCCTCTTCAATCTTTACACATGCAAAATCACATTTTCTTGAAAAGATACACTCCTACTACTGCCATATACACACACCACTCGATCGATCTCCTCTAATTCATTCCTGTTTGGGTTATTTATTAATTCATCTAATTCTTATTGAAACTTACATCAAAGAATCAAGATACATACTTTATTTGGTTTCCTTCAAATTATAACGCCAAATCGCTACAGCTCATTATTGGGATACGACTACAAAGTCTTCCAAGACCTCTGGTTCTTACTCATTCATTGGTTCATTCTTGGCAAATACTGAGCCTTCATCAAGAATCAATAAAATTCACTACGATTCAATGGAAAGCAACTGGCCGTTGTTCTACGAACTCCTCCAGGATGATTGCCCGATTTGCTATGAGAAGTTCCTCGTAGACGGATACCTAAATTTCGACAATGATTTGGCAGTCTACTTATTGAAGAGGTGTTGCTTACACCCCTTTCAGGTGAAATGCCTAATTAGATATAACAAGTTTTCTACTCGCAAATCTTCGAAGATGTCATGGGCGAAACCTATTTGGGAATTAAAATCCTTAGATTTTACTTTAGGTGCACAAATTGCTGTGCAGAGATAACTTACTAAACGGATCCAGAAAACTCCGATTATACTGTTGACTCAGGGGAAATTAGAAATTTTGAGCCATAGCGCGACGAAGATGAAGAGATGGAAGAGTACATTCAAAAAAGGAGATGATGAAGAAATCAACGACTCAATAAAGTCGCTGGAAAATAAAACATTGGTCGAAGAATGAATATTGATGCCGACTTAGATGAATTGAAATCCTTGAAAGCGAGACAAGCAACGATGAGTGTAGATGCAATGCTTGAATCTAATTTGCAAAGTTGGTTAGATGATTAAAAGACGGAGGAATTAGAAGATGAAGCTCTTAGTGGCCTAAGACCAATTTTTAATAAGAAGTTTATGTTTTTTTTTTCTTTTCTTATATTGTGTATTTGTCACACCCTAATCTTGATAGGGCATGATGGGCACCCGACTCTCATCAGGGTCGAACGAACCCTCGACATTCGCTCTATCAAAATCTGTCATTTCAAAATCTTTTAAAAACATGAAACTTTCCCAAATAGATGTCATTATCTTTATACAGATTATGAAAACCTTCAGTCAACTAAGTACTTTAACCCAATTGAAATCATCTAAAATACATGTTCTTTTAACATACACTGATGGTCCAGCTGACATCACTCTGTCGACATCTCGACAAACGTACCACAGGACGCTGTCTGCAAAGTCTCTAATATAGACAGAATACCATAATCACGAATACTCAGACTCGACAACACTTCGGAAGGAAATGGAGCTCGCCAATCCCACTGGAACATCTTCTAGCAATGTCTTCTACTCATCTGGGTGTACCTGCGTGGCATGAAACGCAGCCCCCGAAGAAAGGGGGTTAGTACGAAATATGTACTGAATATGTAAAGCATCACTGAATCATAAACAAGAAAAGGCGTAATAGTAAACCAGTTTAAGAGCAATCTGAGAGTAACCTGGAACAACATTTTGATCCGTGCCACGTAGTGCCTTACACAATCTTAGCATACTCCGCATAAGTACAGTATACACAAATTCTAAAATACACTATGAGAATATAGTATCATGACAGTCCCTTCGGACGGCCGGTTCCGACATACGTCTACCCTGGCCCCTTCGGGCATGCCGGTCCCGAAATGATAATGATGATGGCCCCTTCGGGCATGCCGGTCCAACATACGTCTATCCTGGCCCCTTCGGACATGCTGGTCCCGACATAATAATAATGATGGCCCCTTCGGGCATGCCGCGTCCGGCGTAATAATAATGATGATGGCCCCTTCGGGCAAGCCGGTCCAACATACGGCTATCCTGGCCCCTTCGGGCATGCTGGTCCCGACATAATAATAGTCTTGGCCCCTTCGGGCATGTCACTCGTGACATACGGCTACCCTGGCCCCTTCGGGCATGCCACTTGTGACATTTCTAATAATGATGATATTAACTCAACCTAATCCATAACTATCAATACAATGAAGTAATGCTAGGGGGTGTAAACATAAATTGCAAGCGAAATGGAATAGTAAAATCTCGCACCCCATTCGGAGTGATTTTGGAAAGTCTAAGAAATAAAATCTCGCATCTCCTTCGGAGTGGTTTTGAAAAATCTAAGAAATAAAATCTCGCACCCCCTTCGGAGTGGTTTTGAAAATCAAATTTTATGTTTCCTTTAGTATGAAACTAATCTTTCTTGAAATCATTAGTAAACCACAAACACGTTTCAAGCAAACCCGAGTTAGTATAAAAAGTTAACAATCATATGCCCGAACAGAGTAGTAGAAAACTAAATGCACGTAAAGCAACTTCTAAGACCCAATGCAAAAGTATACTTACCAACACCTGAAAACACAAGAACAAGTTTCGTGTCAATCCGGTTTAGTATGAGAAAGTTATGAACGTTTGAAGTACAAAACCTCCTACGAACTTTTCAGAAACTATTTTTGGAAAATTAAGACAACGATCATACCCAAACACCCTTTTCAAATATCGTTATGGACATGATTCGCTATAGAACTCCCTATGGACATTTCTAAACAATTCAAGTTCGCTTAGGCAATTTATAAACATTATTTACTATAGAAGTCTCTACGAGCGTTTCCAAAACGATCCAAGTTAGCATATGAAAGTGATGAACGCTATTCATTATAGGAACTTCTACGAACATTCTCAAGCAATCCGAGACCGTCTATGAAAGTTAGGGACATTAGCCAAAGGTTTCCTTTAACTATCGCACAGAAATAAGTCAAATAAAGCAATACAAAGAGGTCTTGGGGATTGTGGGCCCACCTCGGGTCAAGTCGAGGCGGCGTACATAAATCACGAACATTAGGCCTTGTGAAGTCACCCATGAAAGTTTCAGGGCAATTCGGTTCCGTTTGTGAAAGTTACGGATGTTTAAACTATTTTTCTATCAAAACATAACATACCTAATTCAATTACATTGAATGATTAGGGGTCAAAATTAGGCTCAGATTTCTAGAAATAGAGTTTCCCCCGAGGCTTGTATCATAACCTATTATGTCTAGGACATGCCAAAAGAAAGAAAGGTAAGGTTTTACATACCTTTTCCGCTTCTTACGCTTCTCCAATTTCAAGTTCCGAACTTCCCAAAATCTACAATTTGTCACAAATACCAAACATTGATTATAGGCCTTAAGAATTCAATCTTAACTCAGCACTTTTCTACAAAAATTTGGGCAGCATCTCCCCTATAAATACACCATCCCCGAGAAGCTAACTCGGCCAAAAATACAACAACAAATCCGAGAATTCAACTCGGCCAAATTATCAACAATAATACCAACAATCATATCTCCCACTTCAACAATTTATTCAAAATACACTCCAACATTAGTAGCTCTTTTTACATAATTCAACAACAATCATCTTTATTTCCAATTCATAATTGTTCACATATTCAAATACAATTCCGAAACCATTCAACAATATTCAAGAACACTTCAACAACCCGCACAACGTTTCAAACGGCCCAACCAACACATACACTACTCGAATTCTTCCAAATTCACCAAGAACATTTACAACACATTTCCTTTCTTCCATATTCGTGAAGTATAGCAACCACACGTTAGCAATATCATTCATGCAAGCATAAGAAATCATATTAAAATTGCATCAACTTCTACAACAACCCTCAAACAATTCCAATGTTAACTTAAACCATTAATCCTTCATTTGCACCATAGAATCTACAACAACAACAACTAAAATACTAAATAAAATTAATTCATCACTTCTACACAAACAACCATCCACACGGCTTCAACCCAACACCCATATTTTCATGAAATTCATTCATTTCTACATTCTACAACACATACAAACCATCCATAACATATGCAAGGAGATTAATTCTTACCTTTTTCCCTTACTTTCTCACTTGGCCGTGATTGTGAACTTGCAACAAGGAGAGATTTTCTTGCTTCAACAACCACTCCATGTTAAAGAGGACCTTCCATTTGGTTGAAATACTAGGAGAAATAATTTTTTCTAGATCAATTTCCATGAAGCCAATTTTCTTGGCTTAGGGCCGAATGCCCTTCCACTCTTTTCTCTTTTTTTTTTTGTTCTTTCTTTCTCTCCAAATGTCTTGAATTAAAAAGATGACCTTTCATATATATATATATATATATATATATATATATATATATATATATATTGTTCTTACGAGCATGTGAGGGGCACATGCCCTCTTCTCCATTTTTCTAGAGTTTTTTTTTTTCTTGAATTCTTCTAAAATAAGCAAAGAAGACTAGTTGTCTTCTTGTATAAGCTTGGTCCATATATATTCATTACATGGCCATAAAAGAGTGGGGCCCACACACACACACACACACTCCCACGGCCAAATGGCCCCTTCATGAATTTTCTTGAACACTTTGGTCCTTCAAGAACATTCTTGAACACTTTGTGAAATTCCCATTTTGCCCTTAACCTTTCTCAATATTTCCATACTAATAATATTCATAATTAATATCCATAAACAACTTATGTATTAAACAAGATCAAAATGTAGCCGTGCCCTTAACTCGTCGCGATTATCTTAAAACATCCGAACGCACAAACTGTGGGATATAACAGTATTATCCCTAAAAGGCATAAAGTTTTTTAACTTCATATGATAATGGTTTTTTTTATTATTTATACTAGTAAGGATTAATTAACATGTTAGCCATGTATTTGTAATACAATTCATTAGATGTTAGTGTATAAAATTTTATTTAGTAATATGAAGATATGAGTAGTTTAATTCAAAATTCTAATATATATAGGCTTTTTGTTTGGCAAAGCTACCAAAAACTGCGTATTTTGAGAAACACTTTTGTTAAAACAGTTTTTCTGAAAAACAACTTTGGAGAAAAACAACTTGTATTTGACCAGTTTGTTTGAAAAGTGCTTTTTTCAGTAAGTGATAAGTAGAGTGTGTTTGACCAATCTTTTAAGTATCATGACCTGTTTTACTATTAGAATTTTTTAAGCAAAAAAAATCATTTTAAATATTATTATGAAAACCATTTGAAGATACAATAGACCTTTGCGGTCCGGCCTTTTCGCGGACCCCCCGCATAGCGGGAGCTTAGTGCACTGGGTTGCCTTTTTTTCATTTGAAGTTATGTGAAAAGATATTAACTCGTACTTTTTTCAAGGAATAATTTGTTATTTTAGACAGAGAGAATGAGAAATAGAGGAAAATGACGGTGTAGAAGAAAGGAAGAAGTAACTTGTATCTATAGTTGACGCTATTCCTAAAGGAAAATAGAGATAGAAAAAAGAAAATAAAAGGAAAAGAAACGGCAGAAAAAAAAAAGGAAAATATTAAATTTGATATGTATATATGTGTGTGTATACATGTCTTGAAAATTTTAATTTTTTGCTTCTGCTTCCAGGTAAAAAGTAAAAATTTATAGCATCCTTTAAACAGCAAAAAAAATTGCTTCTACTTCTCCTCAAAGCACTTTCTTTTGTTGGCCAAATACTTCAAATCTGGAAAGAAAAAAAAAAGTGCTTAATTCTAGCCTTCAAAAAGCTTGGCCAAACAGACTCCAAGTAAGACAAGAAGGGGCGATTTATAAGCATGGTCTTAGAAGATGGTCTTGAACTTTTGATTTCACTTACCCAATGGATAAAACTTTAAGTTTAATAACTTTTGACTTTTGATCTTGAAGGTTTGTCTATGGGGGAAACTAGGGTCAAAAGTTTAAGAGCATTCATTTCCAAGGTCATTGGGTGTAATTTCTCGATTAAGAAGTATTTAAATTATTCAAACACTTCTACCCAGAAGCGGCTCAATGATATTTACGGCCTAAAGCCAAACTTTATTGAGAGACCTCTCTCTATATATATAGATGGAATTTATATTTTATTTATTTGAAATTTATGTTTTTAAACTTGTTGAGACACGTGATTCTTTTTCTTCTTTATTGGAGACTAATTCACTTAGAGTACACTTTCCCGTTCTTTTTTTCATTTAACTTTTTCATTGTTTGTCAAAATTTTATGAAGATTGTCTTTTGAGGTTGTATTAAGATTTCAATCATTCTCTTTTTTTAAGTTCAGTAACTTGATATATATATATATATATATATATACTATTTTTGTGTTGCACGTGTATCTCATATCAATTAGTGTAAGCATTTCAAATGTTATAAATAATTTTTTAATAAGTGTGTTATGAGTAACATGAAATCTAAAGGTTAAATGCAAGCTCAATTTGATAAATGGGGAGTCTTTCCAACCAACTCGATTGTTCAACGCCAAGTCTAAACCTGCGAAGTTGATCGACTTGGTTTAGTTAAGTATGTAGTGTACCATGTGTAATGAGATAAACTGATATGTATAAACTTGTAATATGATCGCATTTCACCTATATAATATTCACAACTCTTGGTGTGAATATTGATATCCCTCTTGAAAGTGTAACGTATAATTAATCATGTCAAACACAAGTTGCGCTAACTAAAAGCCAACCAACATGGAAGATTGTTTTACCTTGTGCTTTATAACAATATGGCTCTAAAAACAAACGTGACATAAAATAATTTTTTTAAAGAACTTCTTTTATGAAGGTTTCTGAGACAAAAATTCTAATCATAATTTCAAAGTGCACGTAATATTCTTTTGATATACAATATATTCACCTTAATACGGAAATTAAAAAAAATCATGTGTATTTTCTTGTTGTTGTTTTGTTTTGGTAGAATTTCAATTTTGTATTAACTTCCCTAGTTAATATGCTCGGCTCTTTTATTTATTTTAAACTAAATTGAAGTATATCTTAACCAATCTCGAAAAGGTGCTGCCACGCTACTGCAATAATAGTTAAGATAGTGCAAATAAAAATTGAAAAGACTACAAAAATGTAATAACCATCATAGGCTCACTTATTGAACTTATTCAACTATTGAGTTTGAAGGGTACGGTGTCATCCTTGTTCTTTCTCTTGTGATTCGTGAAAGGGGAAATTATAATTTCTTTTGATTTTTGCAAAAGGAAAATGAGAAAGAAAAAGGGTGCTGGAGATTGGTGTCAAATATATATGGCAAATTTTGATGGTTTTGTTTTTATTAAAACCTATATACTCTAAGCAAAAAAAATTTTATTGTAAAAAAAAAAAAAAATCTTATTAGTTCTATTCCTCCATTTCGTCTGCATATCATTAGTGCTTAACTAATACTTTTAATAATGACAACATTTTCCTCGGAATAAAAAAGTTTAGCCTCAACTAAATTCAAGTTGCTTCTCAAATGATTGAAGAGTTTTCCTGTTCTAAGAGGCGGATTTACTCTAGGTCTAGGGGTGTCACGTGACACCAGTTCGTCCGGAAATTTCACTAGATCTATGTATACTAGCAATACATGTCCGTGCGATGCACGGTCCGAACATGTCTATTCACTTTAATTAGCTAGTCTTTAAGGTTTATATTTTGAAAATAACTTTTAAAAACATTCTAATTGTTATTATATATAGCAACATATAAAAAATGTATTTTATGTACCGTCACTTTAGTGATAATTAAAAAATGGAGTTTTAAAATTAAAAACATATGATGGAATTAAGTCTTTGAGACGGAAAGAATCGGACTTTTTTCTAATTGTCATGACAATGAAAGTTGTTCATCGATGTGAAAAAGAAAATTAGTAAGAATATGAGGGAAAATTAATATTTTGATTCTAGATTTTTTTTTCTTTTAAATTCGTTAATATCTTATATGTATACCGACATGTTGATATCCATGTCAATTAATGTATATAATGAATTTTTTAAAAGCAAAACTAATAATTTTTTTTTATTAAATTGCTTAAAAATATATTATAATTTTTTATATTAACAATTATAGATAAAAAGAATTGTTACAAAGAAATCAAAATTAGAAAGATATATGTTATATCGTAAATCACCAAAATTTTAATTCCGAAATGAAAATATAAAGTAACACATTTTATAAATGTGAAGAAACAACAATCAGAAAATGCAAAGGAGAGTAAAATAAGTAAAGTATTGATAAAGAAGGAAAACGGGGATAAAAGTCACTCCCTTCCTTCACTTTTATTTGTCCACGTTAACATATCAAGAGAAAGAAATTTTTCTTCTTATTATTTTACCCTTCACGCTAATTACTCATTTTCAAATCATTTTGAGGCTATTGAGACTATACATCAATAAATATGAATATTATGATAAAATATATACTTCATTTATTAATTCTTAAAGAACGTGAAAAGTCAAAAGTGGACAAGTAAAAGTGCACGGAAGGAATAAATATGTGTCGGAGAATTAAAATTGAAGTGCATACGTGTATACATGAGAAAAGAATAAATATTCAGTACTATGACATATATTCACGTGGGATAAAAAAAATAGTTTAGTAATGTGGTTAAGTAATATGGGATGGAGGGGTACTTCATTTATTAAATTTTAAAGAACTTGAAAAGTCAAAGTCTAACAAGTATAAGTGCACGGAGGAAATAAATGTATCGGAGAATTAAAATTGAAGTGCATATGATATACATGAGAAGAGATAAATATTCAGTATTATGACATATGTCCAGTTTTTAGTAATGTCGTCAAGTAATATGGGAAAGATTTAATTAATTTTATCTTGGTTTTGTAAATAAACAAGTAATTTGGACATATAAGTCAAAAGTGAACAAGTAAAAGTTCACGGAGGAAATAAATATGTGTCAGAGAATTAAAATTAAAGTGCATACGTGTATACATGATAAGAGAATAAATATTCAGTACTATGACATATGTCCACGTGGGATAAAAAAGTAGTTTAGTAATGTGGTCAAGTAATATGTGACGGAGGGAGTACTCCATTTATTAATTCTTAAAGAACTTGAAAAGTCAAAAGTCAACAAGTAAAAGTGCACGGAGGAAATAAATGTGTCGGAGAATTAAAATTGAAGTACATACGTGTATACATGATAAGAGAATAAATATTCAGTACTATGACATATGTGCACGTGGGATAAAAAAGTTGTTTAGTAATGTGGCCAAGTAATATGGGACGGAGGAAGTACTTTATTTTTCTATTAGTTGGTTAAACTGTACAATTTATATAGCTTGTGGTACAAATTTGTATTGCTATGTTAGTCCTCTCTTCACATACACACACACACACACACACACACATATATATATATATATATATATATATATATATATATATATATATATAATAGAATAGAAATTTGTGTAGGAGAATTAAAATTGAACTGCATACGTCTATACATGAGAAGAGAATAAATATTCAGCAAGAATGGGAAAAGTCAAAAGTGAACAAGTAAAAGTGCATGGAGGAAATAAATGTGTCAGAGAATTAAAATCGAAGTGCATACGTCTATGTATGAGAAGGGAATAAATATTAAGTACTATGACATATGTCCACGTGGGATAAAAAAATAGTTGAGTAAAGTGTAGAAGTTATATAGCTTATGGTACAAATATTAATTGCGTGTACAAGTTGTAAAGCTTTTGATACAAGTTGGTGAAGCTGTGTTAATCCTCCTGTGACACTTATATATATAAAAATATAATATATAATAGAAATATATGAAAGGCAGAAACAAAAGTAAGTGATATAAAAATAAAATGACGCGGGCTTCTGTAATGAACTGCGTTGCGCAGTTGGTCAGGCGCCTCAGTTCTGTACTTGAGGTCCGGTGTTTGAAGTTTGGCAGCTCCATTTTGGTGTTTTAAAGTTTTGGCGCCTCATCTACAAAAGATTACGTATCCAGGTTCGAACCCCTAACCTATTCTAAACCAGTAAAACCCAGAGCAACTTTCATAGACTTTGGCAACAACTGAAATACTTTAACTACTCTTCCATAGTTATTGTGCTATTCATCTTTGTTCTCGTCAATGAAATTGATTAAAAATGATTGCGAAATCAAATGAAGGTTGAGTTTTTTAGTGATCCTTTGGTGCATCTATGAGGGACAAACTTCCTGCTCTCAAATACTCCCATCAAACACTAATGGGACTAACAATAAGTACATACAACAACTACAAAGGTTATTATGGGGGATAAAAAGGCATGAATTTTACTACTAGTGTAGTGGCAGAAAAACACTGAAAGTTAAATTAGTCATAAGATGAGAAATACAAATGTTACATATTTACGGTGTCCATGTCCTCAGCAGAAGATATATACACTATAGTAACTCTCTTCACTTTTTTCTTATTTTTTCTTTTTTCTTTTGGGTACATCAGAAAGTCAACATAACTTTCTATTGAAGGTCATTAATCGATAGTGGAAGATGATCAATTGATGTACATTGTGTTTAGCTCGGTCAATCTCCATCGAAAGGGAAGTCGAGAGCTAAATGCATCGCTAATTATGATTGTGGTGCTAGTTGGCTTGACAGTTCGCATCTGAATCTTCAACTGTGTTGAAGTACAAAGAGGATAGTTTGCCATCAAATGTAGAGACTAATTGATGGACGGATAATCCACAGTAACGCTTTCCCAGCCGAGCAATGCAAATGTCAATGATTTTTCTGAACATGCTATCTGCTTGGATTAGTGGCTGCTCGACGAATTTAACTAGAGGCATCCACTGCATCATAAAGACAAGCAGCTTAGACATGAATGAAAATGCAACGGGTTTCTTGCAACTATAATCTGCCCTATAAATCACAGATAGTGCAAAGTGCTGATATTTTTTTATGGCATGCTGTGACTGATTTGGAGAGATACAAATTTATAATATGGATATTTGGATCATTGAGATGGTAAGAGCGGAACCTTAAAATGACATTTATTGCAGGAAAGTAAATGACAAATTTCTTTTTTTCAATATTCTTACCTTGGCTGCCTGAATTTCCAGATCATCAACCATGATTCTTGTTGACAGTGGTCTTAAAAGGCAGACGAAGAATAAATCCGACTTTTCAAAAGCTACATTGTGAGCATGCCTGAAGAAGACCAGATGTTAAACTGAATAATGGGTCTCTTCTTTGGAGACTGTCATTCAACAAATTTAGATAATGCAAGCACCATTTTCACATTCTATTTTAATGCGTTTGCACTTAAAATAGCACGTCAGAGAGCTAAAAGCCAAAATCATATTCAAGGACAGTCCAATAGTTTTTCATTTCTTAGAACGAAGTTTTTTTCTATATCAGGTTCACATCCTTTCTACAAATGTCTAACCAAAGCAAGAAGTGAAATACATGATGAATGAAGTTTGGAAAACAGTACTATGTATTTGACCAAATCTTTTACATTGATGATCAATACGTCAATATTCCTGTTTTTATTCGTGCTAGTTCTTTTCTCCTAGCAGGTAGGAAGGCATAAAGTATCCGTTTTCATCAAAGATAGAATCACGGCCATTTGAAGAGGACAAACTTTTCTCACCTGAAAGCCATAACCTCCACAAATTCAGTATCAATCTGGAAAGATAGCCAGAAAAATCAAAGTTAAGATAGTGAATACTCGTTCTAGATTGCATATTTATAGGGGAAATATGTTTGAATATCTTACCCCAGTCTCCTCTTTCACTTCTCTTACGACTCCTGTAAAGATTTCCTCCGACTGATAGTGGCATGAAAAAGTAAAACGAGTTCAGGGATTGAGGCGAAGATTTCATGTTTCCCTATTTACCGTTGTTAACAAAGAAATCTAACCAGAACATACCTCATTTATGAAACCAGTTGGTATTTTCCATAGGCCTGAAAGAGCTGGTGCAGAATGTTTCTCTTGTACAACAAGCACCTAAAACAGTGTCATTTCTTGAGGTCAAGGGAATACACAAGAGACATATGAAATATTACGGCATACATATAGTACTCCCTCTGTCCCAATTTATGTGACACACTTTCTTATTTAGTCTGTCCCAAAAAAAATGTCACCTTTCTATAATTAGAAACAACTTAACTTTAAAATTCCCCTTTTATCCTTAATGAAATGATTTATAGCCACACTTAGACCACAAATTTCAAAATTTCCTTTGTTTCTTAAACTTTGTGCCTGGTAGTACCACATAAATTGGGATAGAGGGAGTAATTAGGAGTGTCTTTTAAAAGCTATATGCACCTCATTTTTATCATTGATAACAAAAGCCCCAACTCCAACTTGATGAGATGCATTAGAAGGAAGCATGCAGGGATCATCGGGAAGCCAATATGTCATCATGAGATATCCTCTTTCCGCGTGATGGTATTGAAATCCTTCCTATGAAATTAGTTACTTTAGAGTTTGACTCGAAGGAAGAGTTAGCATCAGAAGCTAAAGGAACATGATATAAACTTTGTTCTTAGGACTGTAAAGACAAAGAAGTTATCTGAGTCTCGATATTGAAATTCAATACCTTTACTGCAATAGGAACTAGGTCACATTTCTCAACTGGTATTTTAAGCCAAACTCCCTTCTTCCCCTGCAGCGCGCGACGTCAATTAGAAACAAGGTGTTCCATAACTGTACTATATATTTACATAATATATATGAAGAAACACTTGAACTGGTTGTGCCAAGTTTGTCTCCAATCATAAGCATTTTGGCAACGGAACAAGCCAAAAAAATGAAAATGCAACGGCTTCCACTATATAATCAGTAAACAACATAAAAAGAAATATAGTTGTAGAATTTTAAGAGAGGTCAAGGTTACCTTCATTTTCCAGTGAGAGAGAGATGAACAAAGTACAGATGCAAATATATTGGGATTGGATGGTAGTGTTTGAGGATTAATGAGTACTCCTCCATATACATCATCAGAAGCATCAAGAATTCTTACATCTCTATACAGTCCTGAACAACTTTTCCCATTTATCTGACAAGAAAATTCGTCCAGTATAAAGTTCTCTTTGCTAACAGAGCTTGCAGCATCGTAAGAAGCACTTGAACGAGAAGCCTTGAGTACAACACCTGGATGTAAACAGGCAAAAGCCAATATCATGTAAGAAGATGTATCCAACAGATATCATGTATTTTTAGTTTAATTACCATAAGAAATGTTAGTATCATCTAAGATGCATACACTACATTCTCTAGCGAGCACCAACATTTTGTTGCCTAATGAAACAGCAAGTGTGTATTTCTCACTTTCTACTGCCTCATGTTAGATTGTTCTACTCCAAGTTCATGCTCTCCCTTCTAATGACCTCGAGCCAGAAGACGAAAACAATTGCGCCTCAATCCCAAGCAAGGTGGGGTTGGCTATGAATCCCAACTGTTCATGCCTCATGGTAGATTGTTCTACTCCAAGTTCATGCTCTCCATTCTAATTACCTCGAGCCAGAAGACGAAAACAACTGCGTCTCAATCCCAAGCAAGGTGGGGTTGGCTATGAATCCTAACTGTTCAGGTCACTCCAATTAAGCCCGTCTAAATCCAATATTATATGAAATCAAAACTAAGAAAAACACTTCCTCTAACACTAGAAATCTCTACATTTTCAGCTGGTCCAAAGATATTAGTAAAACCTCGAAAGGGCAAACATGGCTCAAATGGAATAGACTTGGCAAACACGAGATTAAGATCTTCTGAAATAGAATTCAAAGACTAGAAACGGCCATCCCTCTTGTGGCAGAGCCAGAAATTTTGTCAAGGGTGTTCGAATTTTGAATAAGTAATATATAATATATATGTTAAGGGTGTTCAATATGTAAGATATATCTATAATACGTAATAATTAATATGTCTACACGGTATAATTTTTCGGCGATGAACACCCTTAGTGGGCTGTGGCTCCACCACTGCATCCCTCCACACACACCCCCTCCTAATTTGTACATGAATTGCAATAACAAACTTTTCATCTCCTTTTAGTTTTTAAGCTTGAAAATGCACACAAGCCATTAAATGGCTGTATTTGTTTAACCAAATTTATTGCAAATGACCTCATAAGACTGTTGAATTACAAGGGAAAGAAGGCGGCGGGGGGGGGGGGGGGGGGGGGGGGGGGGGGGGGGGGGGGGGGGGGGGGGGGGGGGGGGGAAGCTGAGGGAAAGATCTTCCGATTGAACTAAGCAAAATCCAAAAACTAAAGAGAACTGATAGTTAACACTACAAGAGGAAATTAAATGAAAATAACCCCCCCCCCCCCCCCCCCCCCCCCCCCCCCAAAAAAAAAAAAACATGTGGAAAAATCCTCATTTTCCCACATTAGAAATTTACCTCTGCAAGAAGAGAACTTGTGAGTACCACTGAGACCAAACATTAGCTCTGTGTCAAGAAATGAACTAGACTTCATCACCTCTGTATTGACTAATTTAGACAAAAATAATGACTTGGAATTAACCAACTTCAGCTCCATTTTTTCACACTACAAAAACAAAGCCTTTTTCTTGTCGTTTAAACTAATTCCAGAGAGCCCAGTCCGCTTGAAACGACTAATTTTACTCAATAAATATCCATAAAACTATAGCATCATTAATGGTCTCAAAATCTTGAAACTTTTGACAAAAAAACTGCAGATTCCATCCTCAACTAAAAACAAGAATTTCTTGGGCATATTCCACCCATCGGAGAGTACTAATGAAATACTGAAGAATAACTAGGGAACAGAAAAACTACTATAAGTACTATGGTTAAAGAAAAGAAATAATATTTTATATAGTAGCATAAAAGTTAAGGTGGAGGGTCTTAGGTGGCAAAGGTTGTGGTGGAAAATGAACCATGAATGAGAAAACAAACAAGGTGGAAAAGATCTTTATGAAGTTTTGTCATTAATAGTAATAACAAATAATTGTAGAAAAGGAGGGAAGTAAACTGAAACTGACAGAAATATGAAGTGACTGTAGAACTAGAGAGGAAACAGGGGAAGACCACAAGGACAGGAGGCAGAGGACTAGCACACGTTTTTTTTTTTTTTTTACTTGAAGCAATTATTCAACAAATTAGGAAATGTTATAAATATTATTTATTATTATGGATGTCTATCTTTAGGAGAAATATTAGGGTTAGTGACTTTGAGATCAAGTCACTTTTTTCCTATAAACATAGAGGTTTTTCTTCATTGTAAATCAACTCCTAACAAGAGAAATAAAAGAATTTCTCTCTTCTCTCCTTGTCTACAATATTGTTTTTGCTTACTTTATTATTTTATAACACGTTATCAGCACGAGTCTCTAATATTTTATTGGAGTTTAATCCAATTAAATGTCTGATTTTCTGTATAAGAACAGTGTTGTATGAAGTGGATTTGGAACAAAAGAATAATTAAATCTTCTCATACCTTTTTAAGAGTTTTTAAAGATATTAGTTACTGTTTGAGTGTAACTGCAAACATGGAACACGTATTACTGTACAATTACAACAACAAGAAGTCAACAACATACTCAATATAATCCCACTAATAGGATATGAAGAGGATAAAGTTATGGCAACTACTAATTCTACACATATGCACTGTATGGATATTGATATATACTTTATATGTCTAATTATGTCATGGACAAATCAATTATAACCTGTCTATATGATATTGTGTGTTCACCATCATGTAGTTTCAAACTCCATGTTATATTTAGTTTTATTCGTTGACTCCATCATGAATTGAGTAAAATAAGAAATAGATTCTTTTGTATTGCTTATGTGCTAATAAAAGGGCAATAGTATTAGATCTATTAGCATATGGTTTCTTGAGGTACTTTGAACAACATAGATAAGGAAAAAGTCATAACAAAACATGATACATGAAGATAAGAATGATATGGCTCCTTCATATTTGAAATAAGATGCCAAAAGGCTTTTCCAGATCATGTGATACGGGATCTCTAGCAAGTACCTTCTAAAGCATCATAGGAGAATGAAGTAGTTAAAGCCACGAATTCTTTACTGGGATAAGGAAGGTTAGTAGTTCTTTATGTTGCTTGTCTTCTGCTACTGATAATATCAAGTTTGTTGGGTTCATCAGATTTGAGGGAACCTAATTGGTTCTGGACCATTTATGCCTAAATTTGTTCCTAAAGAACAAAGTCGTTAAGAGGGATTATGATGTTAATTTTATATCCCTTAATGGCGAAATGAGAGTTTACAAGAAATATATGATCAGCAGAAGTAACAATATTTCCTATGCTTTGTTTTAGGTAAATTTATTTACGCTATAATTAACCACCAGAAGTGCTAATATTTTTATAGGCTTATTGTGATTACAACTGAAAATATGTTCGAGAAAGATTCCCTACAATATATGTACACCTCGATTTGCTCCTGAACTAGCAATATTTTAAAAGAGGTTTTAAGCTATTCTACTTTGATATGATTAAGACACGTTCACATGATTATATATGTTTCATTCTCGAAGAATGGAGACTTTTGTTAAATCTTACAAATACAGATCCATTCCCCGAAGTGAATGTGAGAGCATGTAGTAAAGCTTATAACACCTGACGTGTTAGACCAGATGATTTTTAGAGGTAACTATTTTTGGATGATTCATGATACGACCAACAGAGTCTAAATAAAGTTTCTTTCATGGTACCAGAAGTACATGTCTAAGTAATATTTGATATTACAAAATTAATGATCAAAGAGCCTAATTATTTGTCTACACGAATCATGACACCAGT